>NC_056730.1:498637762-498745262 GCF_019279795.1 Protopterus annectens | reverse complement strand
AAATCACTGCAGTGATGGTGTACCTGCTCATATGTCTGGTTATGCACGCCTATGTCATTTACCCGATGAACAAGATCCTGCCACAGTGCAGTCCACTCCTGCTGGTGGTGGCTGCTTCAGGAAAACAGCATAGTGTACTGCTGCACCAGGCCTTGGACAATTTCATCTTCCTCCGCTGCTGTATACGATGGATTGCGTTGGTGGGCCATCTGGCTGAAAAAGATATGAACAATATGTCTGAGCGAGTCCTGTGGCACACTTTAAATCTTTAACCAAAGATATCACTTTACTGACATATATACCATCCATTTCTCTGTCAGGGGTTACACTCGTTCACTACCACTTATTGGTTCTCAGGCCACAACTGACTGACAGTGCCTGGCATACTTCATATATCATACCACTATACAACAGTACCCGGCACACTTTTTGTGACACAATGCACAACCTCGACACAGGGGTATACATCATGCCAATGCACGAACAGAGGTGTCATCCATTGCAATGAATGTAAAGTACAGTTACAGTAGTACCATTCAACCACCCTAGTCATTGATGCCATAGCCCTGCCTAACATATGGGTACAGTTGTTACTACAGGTGGCATACTGCTATAACAGAGTATATATGTTGCTGGATACACACGTATACCCTGTAACACACATATGATTGCAGCCATGGTACAGGCATAATTACACACATATCAGACAAACATACAATGCACCACTGTATGCCAACACAGATGAGCATTACCTGTGTACCATACAGTACTGTGTGCCACTACTTACAGACCCTTATGCCTGAGATTTGTCCTCTGTGCAGACTACATGAAACACACAAGACAGTGTTTCCAAGCAATGTGAACACACACCATACTGTGCTGTTTAGGCCTACAGCTTCAGGTAGTACTACAGTTTCTATGGGAGTTGGATTCACCAGCAATACCACTCACTAAGCATACATGTATTGCATTAGCCTACAATGAGACACCACGGTCGTCAACAAGGAACTATGTCACATCGTATGGCATACTACTATGTCTGCCTAACAGTATAATACACATCTTTCCATGGTGTCACAGCTAGGATAGACACTACCATGTCAGATACAACTTCACACTAACCTATCACACCTTTACAGACCTTGCACACATTCAGCGTTACACTTATTCAACCTCACATAGCAGGTATTGCATTGAGTACATGTGTGAGTGCATAGTGTCATGGGTAGGTTATATGCTATTGGCCCTAGGGCCTATGGCAGCCTAGCCATATGCTACCCTGGCCTTTGACACACATGTACTTTGATTTCACTTGCCCCTGCCAACCAGAACCACAGAGGGGGTTCCTGGGGTGTATTACCAATCTCCCAAACACTCATCAGGGGTATTTATGACAACTGCTAATGAGGAGCCTTGTTTGCTATTGCTAGGTGGTCTATTCCAGTGTATGGCATATCTCTGAGATAGGAACTTATCCCTCCAGCATGTGCTGTTTAGTGAGCTGACGGGGTTTAGGGCCCTAGACCGTGTATCCCGGAGGTATTGTGATACGTTGCCATGGTGGTTGTCACCCAGCTATGGGTGTGACATACCTCTGTATTTCCGGCAGAGGTCACCTTTGTGTGGCCGGTATGCAATACAGTCTAGATGTGGTTTTGTGAGTCAGTCTGCATAAGGCATCTGTTTGCGGCCAGTAGTACCCTCTGTGAGGTATGTCTGTGACCTTTCCACCTGCTGTAGTTGTCATGTGAGGTACATACCACACAGGGCATTGTGATGAGTAGAGGGGAACACTGACCTATATTTCCCTAGATTACACACCTGTTGTCATGACACATACCACACAGACAGATTACAGGTCTACTGTGGCACTGTCTTTATCAAAGAGGTGGCTACTGTCCACCTGTGTCCCATGTTCCCTTATCACACCTACGGTGTTGGGTAGATCTCTACCTATGTGGTAGTTAATGGGTACAGTGTTTTGGAAAGGAGGAATGGCACTGCAGTATCAACACTTGTCTACAGTCCATGCCTTGGTCACCACACACCTGTTGCAGTACATATGGCACCATGTCTCTCTCTCTCTCTCTCTATATATATATATATATATATATATATATATATATATATATATATATATATATATATATATATCTATATATATATACATATCTATATACATATGTGTACACATCCATTGCTGTACACATAGATGTACATATAGGCACATGTACAGTCCACCTTTCATGGTGGAGATATCAGTTATGCGACAGTTGTGGGATGTACAGTTATGTGATTATATTGCACAGTGTTGTGCAGAATGCATGTGGGTGTCCTCGGCCCATGTAGCTTTAGCAGGCCTCACTGGCTGTAACACAGCAGATCTGACAAATCAGTCCCACTGCATTTAACCAGCACATGACATATATCAGCACTGCATGCTGTTTTCTATGCCACACACTACGACCTACATAGATATATGCACATACCAACCTTCAACAACAGATATCTGTCCACCCTTCACTAACAGTTGCAGTATGTCCCTTGCCCTTTGCACATATGCAGATACAGATAGAAACATACTGCTGCCACACATGGATTATTTGCAGTGTGTAGAGTACTCTTCAGGAACATCTACTACATGCCAACACATACATATGAGTTACACATACCTTACCTTTGTATTTCCCTGCTCCGTCTGTTACAGTTTTGTAGTTTTTTTTTTTTTTTTTTTTTTTTTTTTTTTTGGGTTGGTTGTTTGTTTTGGGTTTTCTCCCTCTGTTTCTGTTTCTGTCTCGGTTTCTCTCTCTCTGTTGTCTTTGTCTCTGTCTGTGTCTCTCTCTCACTCTTGCTCTCTATCTCCCTGTACCTGGAATGATATTATTGCATGTGTGGACAGCAGGTACAGCCTGCTTTTCTAGGTATCTGCACTTGTGGATGTGACAGCCTCTGCACCAATTGCTGCCCACCATTCAGTAATTGCATGCAGCCTGCTGTGTGCTGATTGCATTACTCACTGTGATTGCAACCCACTGCTATAAAATGCTAGGTTAGGTAGGCGTAGCCCTTTCAGCTTTCCAAGGTGGGGCCCATGCTTGTTTGCTCTGGACACTGTTGTGTCAGTCAGAAGGTTGGTATATGTCTCTTATCTGAAGCTAGGGTTGTAGCCAGTGATATGCATGTTTTACTCAAACCTGAATGTTGCTGCTTCCAGTACACACTTCTCAGTGTAGACATGTACTCACCCCTCCAAATGCTAACACAGGATACATGGGAGTATGTACTTTCTTTCTGAATTAGACATTTAACTGCCATACAAATGTGGTTAGTGCACTTTATTCCTGTGGCACATGCAGTGTTTGTGAACTGCTATACTGTAATTATTACATTACTCACCTCTGAACAGTTTGTGGTTTGTTTGTGTTGCAATTAGCACAGGCTGCTCAACACAACTGGACATATTTCAGTAATGAGTATGCCTACCTACACCATGGTTTTTGCCTGAATGCACAGGTGTGTTGTACCTTTGGGTAGGGGTGCAGAACTGCAAAGAGCATTTTTTATTATCATGTGAGGTTTTATCTTGCTGAACATACAGGATTGCTGTGTACCTGTTAGTCTATCAAGGCAAGTAGTCTGTCTGCGTAGCTCCCACCTGTGGACATATCCAGATGGTAGCTAGAGGTTAGCCTATTATACTTTGTCTGTGCACCTCACCAGTCTTTTCAGCACTGCCACATTGGCATTGTCACAGTTGGTTGTTAGCAGTACATGGCTACATCCTGTGATATTTCTGTGTTGTACTCCTACATAAGGGCATACTTGTGGAACTCCTTCCAAAGCTATTTGCAGAATGTGTAACAGCAGTAATGCTGATATGCCTGTGTGTTTCTGCCTCTGCCAGGCCACAGATACTCCCAGGTGTGTATTTGAATGGCCTCAGTGAAAGGTACATATAGGTTAGATACACCTGCAATATATTACAGACATATTGCAGTTGAGACTTTCTTGGGAATCAGTGCATATGTATACCTACACCTTTTCTGATGCGCAAGCAATGTCTACTCTCACCTATTGAGATTATTCATTATGTGTGATTCCACGCTTGTCTGCTTAACGTTAGTACTTTCCAGAGTGATTCAGTGGGGCACAGCTAACATTTGTTTACAAATCAGGGACATCCTTCTAAAGCAGTCATAGTTGGGGTGTCTGGCGTCTGCCCTAATCAACTTTGCCAGTATGTATCCTGGTCTGATACTGTGTGGTGTTTGTAAGGTGCTACTGTAACATTATTCCCTGCTTGGATGGCTGGTTCTCTTTTCGCAGTCATGTCATGCAATTCCACAACAACTGCTGGTAAAGACCCACAGAACAGGATTTGTGTTATACCATTCCTAATTTCCATTTACATTCCCTCATTGTAATGCATGATATATTTATGTCAGCACCAAGCTGTTTGTATATCTACTGTGGCTTAGTGGTAATTCATGCAGTCTATTGTGTCAGTGGTCTGGGGTTCGAGACTGGCAGAGGTCTTTTCTTTTGCTGCTGAGCAGAACAAGGGCCCTTCCATAGAGTGACTAAGGCACTTTTAAGCAGTTTTAAGCGGGTTTGCGCGGGTTTGCATGATGCTTAGTGATGCTTAGCTAAGCGCACACATGCGCACACTCGTTTAAACCCACTTACTACCGCTTAAAAGTGCTTACTCCCGCTAACCCCCATGCTAATTTCTTTTAAAGAAAAGAAAATGGGGAGATAGGAAAGTGGTGAAAAAGGGGGCATAAAGAGGAACAGACAGTAGGTAAACAAGCTCGGAATGTGCAGGACATGTGTAGGGAAGGTCCATAGCTGCCCATTTCTTTACCAGTAACAGCTGTGCATATGCCATAAATTTGGAGTAAAATTTGAAACCTTCCACCCCTGGGAGAGGGGTGAGGACAACAAAGTATGTTGTATTGCCAATTATAATTATCAGTTTACATGTCCAGTGGACATGTGCGCAAAATGGGCAGCTATGTATGGGGCATAATGTTTTTGTGGGTACATATTGCCCTTTTTTTTTTTTCAGGTAAGAGTGGAAAGTGAGGTAGAGGAAGTAGGTATGTTCAGGGAGGTAGGTTGGGGAGGTAAACAGACAAGACAGACAAGACGCATACAGGGGCGGTGTATGACACATGGGGTGGGTGAACACAATTGATGGGGACAGATGTTTGGAAATCGCAAGCCCATGAGCCCACAGATGGTAACAGTGGAACTGAGATCCCCACCCATGGGCAGTCACCACTGCACCTTCACAGCCCTGAGGGTGGCTGTGCTGGGGGCTGCGTAGGATGGGCAGGCTCACCCGTGAGATGTGCCACTCTCGCCTCAAGCTGGTGTAGGGGATCAGTGACTGAATGCTGGATCTCTCTACGCACCATAGCCCGGACCCTTTGAAGGGTGACAGGTGGCCCTTCTCTGCCCACACTTGCACGGGGGGGACGAGACCCATCCCCTGCAGCACTTCTACCCAAAGGTGGCACAGGACCAACGGAGGAGGGGAGCCCGGGCTGGGCAATGGACCTGCTGGTGCCAGGTGCACTCGCCAGCTGAGGAGGGACAGGTGGGTCCGCTGGGACTGGCCTTCCCATACGTTCTGTGATTAGGTGTGTTTAATTACAACATAAACATCAGCGTTCCAGATTAGTTGTAACAGCATGCAGTAATATTCCCATTAACCCAACACACCAAGGTTCCAAGAGATGAACAGCAAGCATAACACATGCATATACTGAACGACAGTGGATATTCCAACAGCATGCAGGGATGTTTGGTAGCAACAGGCCACCATGATTGTGGGGTTTGAACATGGCACATGCATCAACATGAATGCAAATATTTATAGAACAATAGGACATATGTCCCAACAAATATTTAAGATTACACATACCCATTGAGGTGTGGAATTGCATGATTTATGCACATACAGTAGGGTGTAGAAAAAACCTTGATTAACATCTTATAATTACTTTTACTCTACACTACATTCCTAGTGACTACAGGTGTATATCCCCTACATGTATTATTACACTTGCCACCATGCATTAGGTTGTGTAATGGGTTTGGCTAGTTCAATATATGCCTGACCTATATCTGACATACTAACTGTCCAAGATGCAGATGTTACTGCTACATATTCCTTGATTACATTTATATTTCTTTATCTACATATCTGGATGTTTTCACATGACATTTTCACTTCTATTTGCACAGAACCCTGCATTTCTTGACACACACTCACATTTCTGGGGAACAAATTAACATGCTACTCATGTGCCAGATTTACTTATGCATGCCAGCCAGTAACTGACTGTTGAAGACTGTATATATGCTTCACAGCTACTAGCACTTCCATCACCCATTTTATATGGGACTGCACAACTCTGGGTTGCCAGTACTTTTTAAAACAGTACTATTTGTATAATGCAAGGGTACAACAACATTTCACACTAAGTGACACAGACACACTCTGGGTTTTAGACCTTTATTAATGACATTACACACTTTTCCACAGGCTCACTCCTTTATTTGTTATAACAGTGCATATGGAAGACATAGTCAAGACATATTATACCTTTATTAATAGGTTAGAACACTCTTTTTCAGGCTCACTCACTTATTTTATATGGCAGTACCTGCAGAGATATTATTCCAGACATATGTTACCTTTTTTAATGGGTTACTACACACTTTTTCTGCCTCTCTGACTTTTTTATCTGAGAGTACATGCAGAAGAGTTATTCAGGCCATTTATGGCTGTATTATTGGACTACAACACTTTATTTCATGTTCTTTCCCCTATTTTATATAACAATACATGCAGAATAATCACTAACCTGCCTGGTGGCACAGCCTTAGCAGCCTATCTGCATAGGCTTTCTGATTTGCAGCACGGTCACCTGCAGCTGTAAAGTAAATTAAGGGATATTGAGACATACCTATCCATTATACAGAATCAATTATCAATTCCTACATACTGCATTCCATGGCTACCTACTCAATTGTGGGGCATCCTGCATCCCACGGGCCTCCTGTATCCATTGGTTCAGGAGGTCCTGCTTCCGTCTCTTCAGGTCTGCATGGTGGTGACGGACCTGCTCACCAGTCCGAGGAATGCCTGTGACACTGGTGAGGTCATGAGCTAACCGGTTCCAAGCCTCTGCCTTGTACTCTGTCCCTTGGAACTGGCCCTGCAGGAGTCTTGACTCATGACAGTGGACAAGGAGCCAAACCATGTATTTTGACTCCTCGATGCCCCAACGTTGCGCTCGGAAGCATGTACCCTCTCCTGCACCAGCCATTCTAACTGCAGATGTGAGCTACAATCAGTTATGGCGAGTATTCCCGCCTATGATGCTTATATATGCCGCATTTCCCGCACTTTTTTTGTGATTGGCCATTTTTGAAAATTCTCGGCTGACTGCAGACCTGCTTAGTAATGGTTAATCTACCATTACTAAGTATATGTATGTTAACAGTGGCTGTTTCTCCTCAGTTGTCATGGCTTAGTGGTTCTGTGCTTTGATTAGGATGCACAGAGTCCTGGGTTCGAACCTTGTCATTCATTTTATTTTCATACTGTCCAGACAGGCTAGGGGGTGTGGCTGTGTTTAAGCAACTTTGCTCTACGTTGCTCCACGTTGCCCTACGGTGCGCTGGTTGGCACGGCACGCATGTCCGCGCAAACACATTGCGCTGGTTAAAGCGCTATATCGCTATGGGCACCTCTACTGCGCTGGGTACAGCGTTCTTAAACTTTGGGCAACTCTACTGTGCTGGGTAAAGCGCTATTAAACTATGGGAAACTCTATTGCACTGGGTAAAGCACTATTAAACTATGGGCAACTCTATTGCACTGGGAAAAGTGCTATTAAACTATGGGCAACTCTATTGCACTGGATAAAGCACTGCTTAACTGCAAGCAATTATGTATCAGGATCCTTTAAAAATTTAATATTTTGTTCACTGATACATTGGCATTTCACTGCTTTTTACTGATATTTTAATCATATGTGTCAGGTATTATTCCCTGTAGTGATTTAAAACATAAATAAGAAGGGGAGTGGTGGGGCTCGAACTGTGAATGCCTCTTCTTTGTGCGAACGCTCTACCATTACACTATTGCTATTTTGCGTGATTTGCATAAATATTCTTTCTTATGCTCTTCCATGTCGGAATTGCTAACTACAGCTAAGCAATGGGCACACCCGCGCACACATGCACAAATACGGGCAGCTATTTCGGAAATTTAAAAAAAAAAAAAATTAATTTTTTACTTTTCATAACTGTGATGGGGGTTTACAATGTCAGGGAGTGTGGTGTTGGGTGCTAGGACATTTGAGCGGACTCGCTCTTGTGTGCTTTCATTTTTCTTTTATAAACCTTGCAGGGGCGTGGCTGTTTACACTGCTCGGCAGTTGGACATGCCCCGTGCTTTCTTACCCGGTCCGTGTAAGACTTACGGTTGAGTCAGTGTGCCCTCATGAATATTCATGGCACGCTGATGTCATACCATTCAACTGCAGCCTCCGAGTAAGACATATTAAGTCTTACACGGAGGATTCGTGGATCTGGGGGATAATCTACAACAATCTGCAAAATAAGCATACATTTACAACACCAAAGAAGATGAAACAGTAAGATCATGTATGCATGGGCTTTTAAAAAAAGTGTGTGTGCGTGTGTGTGCGTGTGTGTGCATGTGTGTGCGTGTGTGTGCGTGTGTGTGTGTGTGTGTGTGTGTGTGTGTGTGTGTGTGTGTGTGTGTGTGTGTGTGTGCCCATGGTTTGAAAATTGCCTGGTGCCCAACGTACACTTAATCTGCCACTGCCTCCTCCTATTCATCAAGAGTTGGGCACTATAAATTCTTTAGCCTCACTTTATGTGATGTTTGGCTTAGAATCCACATCAAATTGTTTGCAATCCCATAACGTAACTAAGTAAAAAAGAATAAACAGTAGGTTAATTTATATTATATTTTTCACTGTTTTATGTAGTTATTCAACACAAACATTAGAACATTATTCAACAGTTTCCACAATTCATTCCATTTTGTTGCTGGCAAATGCATTTCAAACTGAATACAGCAGCATGTGGATAGCCACTTCTAGCATTTTCTATTAAACTTATTTCCAGCATTGCTGGACACTTAGGTGCTGGAAATCCAAAATGATAGGTGTGGCTTGTTAAGGACCACCCTTTTGCACATGCTCTGGGTTAAAGGTCAAGGACTTTTTAAAGGTGATCAGCCTTAGTGGTGAGTAATCACACCAGAACTGATCTAGCAATATGATGATGGTGCTCCAAAATAATGAATGAACTGCACACATGGTGCTTTCCATAGGATCATAGGATCATAGGAAGTTACTAGACTATTGCCCCTGTGTCCTTTACAAGCTTAGCCAAGAATTTAGCCCAGGGTTCAACAAGTCAGCACCCTATGCCACTGTCCAGCAAGGACACAGATGGAATTCCAGGGGTGTGTTTTCTGTTCCCCATCCAGTTATCCAGGTTGCGCTTAAAAAGGGTTAATGAGGTACTCTTTAACCAAAACTCAAAAAACGTAGAACGAAAGCCAAATTCACACCAATAATCAAACAGCAAAGGTTTCCAATGGTCAATAAAGACTGGAAAATGGAAAACTTAGCGTATAAAAGACTTTATTCAATGCTTTCGTCTAAAAAAGACTTCTTCAGAAAAACAGTTGCACCACTAATATTCAACTTAAATACTTTCCAAAAGACTCATTAAAACCAATTAATTAATACAAAATGGATCCCAATTAAAATATCAGCTAGTTAAAGACACATCCTCTGTTTCATGTAAGAACAGTATATAGGTAAAATGTGAAACTAAATATTAAATATACATATAAAAAACTAAATAACAAATGTATGTAAAACTACACAAATTAATAAATTAGTTGTCTGTGTTTCACAAAACATTTAATATTAATAGCTTCATTCAAGCCAGGTTTTTTGTCTGCTCTTAACTTAACCTGCCATGATGTTTCTCTCTGCTCCAAATAATTTTTAAAATCCCCCCTCTGGGGTCAGAATTAACAACTTCTAATATTGAAAATAAAAATTTCTTATATTTATTGCACTCCTCTGTATGCTTGTATAATGCATAATTAACATCTTTTTTCTTTATGCTGTAATAATGTTCTCTCATACGTTCAAAAGTGACTGCTTTATGGTCTGATCTTACTAGGGATGATGACACTGTAGGGATGCTGCAGTGGTTACTCATGTCGGTTAATACCAAGTCCAAGATATTTTTACCTCTTGTGGGGGTGTCGACTATCTGGTCCAAGACATTTGCATTGAAGTAATCAAGGAATCTCTGGGCATTTGTGTTTTGGCATGAGTATTTCTTCCAGTCTATGGTTGGATAATTAAAGTCATCCAGGATCAGGGTAAAGGGTTGAATCTTGATAAATTTGAAGAGGTCCAGATAGGTGGAGTGGGCATCTTGAGTCAAAGTTGGGGGCCTGTAGCTATCTATGATTTGAATAGCGGTCTTGTTAATGGTTAACTGCACCTGGAGTGTCTCCTTTGTGTTTGACCAGCCTGGAGGTGTGTATGCCTTTTATATATATTGCAACTCCACCTCCTTTTGCTTTGTTGCCCACTGTTTGGGGTCTTAATGTATGATAGGATGAGTAACCTGGTATGGCTGAGTTGATCTCCATAGCTTTGAACCGGGTTTCTGTGACTGCACAAATGTCAGCATCTTCCAGGGTTAAGAATGCTTGCAATGAGTGTAGTTTCATATTTATACTCCTAGCATTTAGCAGCATGACCTTTAGTTTATGTTTTGATGAAATTTTCATGTTGGTAGTTTTGACCTCATGGCATTGCCTACAAAAGACTCTGTGGGGAGGCAAGAGCCTTTGTAGGAGCCTGAAGCCTAAGGGAGACAGATGCAGGCCATCTCTGGCAAATCATCTTGGTTTGTCAATCATGTCATCCCAGGCTGTCAGGTACTGGATCCCCTTAGAATGATACCAAAAACTAAGCCAATTGTTAAAGTCTGTTTGTATCAAGCCATCATTCTAGCTGATGACAGAATGCTACTTAAGGCTGGGAACATACCTGCCTGAGATACATATTCAGTGAGCTCAATCACGTCTCTTTTCATATAGACCATGGCAGTACATCTCAAGTCATTCACGCCAACATGGATTATGACAGATTCATAACAGTACCTGTTGAGAGACTTGAGTGCATGGGTGATATGGCAGATTCTGACACCCGACAAACTAACCGTGAATTTATAATTATCCAGCCTGGTAAGGGGCACATCTGTGTGTCTCACAATTGAATCTCCTATGATTAATATGTTGGGTTCATGTTTAGGCCTTAGTGGCTGTGAGACACAGGTGTGTGAACTATGTGTGGTGTGTGGTGTGGTGGGTAGTGGAGCTTGTGTGTGTTTTAGCCTCAGAGGTCTCTTTTGTCTGCGTATGTTTTTGTTGAGGACCTCCACATATGTGGGGTGTGTTGTGTAGGTGTGGGTGGTGTTTGTATTGACAACCTTCTCAGTGCCAGATATACTGGCTTGCAAAACAGAAAGCAATGACTCTAAGTGTTTGATATAATTGCATCTCTCACAAATTGTGTTCTTAGGTGGTAGTAGTAGAGGGTTGTCCATGTACACGAGGCAGTTGCTACACTGTCTCACGATGCCCATATCAACCAGACTGGCAGGAGACTCCAGGAGCTCAAATATCTTAAATGCTCTCAGGTAAAAGTGTACAACTAAAGTTTCCATGTTAGTATAAGACACACAGTCCTTTAAGATGCAAAGTAACTCTTTAAGTAGTGTTGGCAGAAGTGATCTTTGCAGTGGTCTCCTGTGGTCATGTTAACATGACCCACTTCTAATTAATTTTGCCAAGCACTGGTCAGTGAGAAGGGTATAGAATCAGCTAAGTCATATGCTTGAAAGGCAAAGCTGGGGCAGCTAGATGCAACCTTATCACATACACCTCATCCACCATCTGCCATGCTTGGGTTAAGTACCTCAGCGGTACTCTCAGTGGTAGCCACTTTTGTCCCATTAGCAAAGAGTTCTGAAAGGCATAAAATGCCCTACATGCCCTTTTGTAGGACATATTTGAACTGGAGATCTAGGAAAGTTTGATCACCTGACCTGCATAACACCTCCCTCATGCATCATTCTTGAGAAACTGACATTTGGTGTTGCTCCATCTCTGCTGACAAATGTTTGAATCCTATGGAACTGCATGTGAGATGGTCTATCATCCATTGAGTTGCTCAGCAGAAAAGGATCATGCTACAAAAGGCAGATTCATTTTTAAACATTGCAAAATCAGTTGTCTCAACATGGCTGATACTCTAACTGAATTTATAGTTTTCCTTATGTAAAACAAAAACAACAGAAACAACAACTTGGCTATCACAATGAAAAGGAATCTTCTTATTTGCCATGTCCTTACTCTGATGATGTACAAATAGGCATGATTTATAGAAATGCAATGACTTTCACTAGCTCAGGCTACAATCACCTTTAGGGCCAATTAGCCACAAACCACCTGACCTCAAAGAAACTACCACCCCAACTAACATGACCACAATAATGTAAACCACAGCTCTGCATTTGTCACACAGTTGTCCTGCCAAATAGAAACATCACTGTAGTTCAGTAAAAATTTCCCCGAAAGCTGAGCTATTTTCTGGTTACTTGTATAATTTTGATGGGGTTTGCTTTCGAATGACCATTCTTACAAAAAAGTATCTAAAGCAAAAATTTTTAAGGCTTACAAGTATATTGATTCATGGCTGACTGAAAGTTTGTTAGATGGGGTGATATCTGAAACAATGATGCTTTCTTTCAAGTATCAAAACCGAAGATAGGCTATTTTTTTGGTATACCCAAGGTGCATAAAGACGAGCAAAATGCCCCTTGCAGACCGATTGTCTCAGTACTAGCATCAAAGTTAGAGCCCCTATCAATGTTTATAGATAGAGCCATTTTAAAGCTCATACAAGAGACTGATTCATTTATTAGAGATTCTTCTGATTTTTTTGAGTAAGATTAGAGATCACCATGTAGAATATGATGATTTACTGGTAACAGTCAATGTGCAATCATTGTACACATGCATTCCACATGAAGTAGATTTAGAGCAGGTTGGGAACATGTTGATCAAAAGTAATTAGTCTGAAGTGGGTGAATGCAGATTTATGCTGGACTGTATTGGCAACATTTTGTCGTATAACTTTTTTATTTTTGAAAATTAATACTTTTTGCAAACTAGGGATGTTGCTATGGGTGCGAGAATGGATCCCAATTATGCCAATATAGTGATGGCCTATTGGGAGACCAATATTTTGTCAAAGATTAAGGGTAAAGAAAAAATGTTGTGTTACTATCAGTTCACTGATTATTTGTTTTTGTGTGGAAGGGCACAAAGTTGGAACTTGCTGAATTTTTGGATTGCATGAACAACAGTACCTCTTTTTTTAGTTTTTTCTTCCAATTGGAGTGCTTTGAAAGTCTGTTTTTTAGAGGTTTTCAAGCAGGTGGAGACTAGTAGGTTGGGCTCAGGCATTAGTTATAAAAATGTAGCAAGCAATAACTTACTACATTACTTTAGAATGTATCCCACTTATGTTAAACATAACATAGTTAAAGGGCAGTTGATTAGACTAAAATGGTTAACCGCTGATGTTACCAGGTTGGATGAACTTGTCAATGAGTTGCATTTCAGGTTCAAGAATAGGGGGTATCCATCTAGAATAGTTCAAGAAATATTAGGAGCAAATGTTACAAGTGTTGACATGGGCGTTGGAGACCAAGGGAGCAAGGACTGGTCTGTATCCATGCCCTTAGTCCTCCCCACAGACAGCAAGGCCATGAAAGGAATTATAGCCAACAATTGGAGGATTTTGGGAGCCAACAGTGAGGTTAAGTCTGTTGTAGGTGCTGCACCCTCTTTCATTAAAAAAAGGGCAAAAAATTTAAAAGAAATGTTAGAAAGGAACCATTATGTGGGCACAACAGAAAGGGGCACCTTTAAATGTATGAACTGTAAATTCTTCAGGTACATCACAGTGGGTCCCTTATTTGAAGTAAGTACACACTGTAGGATTTGACAGGTTCCAGGGGTTTTCACTTGCAGTTCCACCTACGTGGTGTATTAGGCTAAGTGCTCTGCCTGTACTTCTTTTTATGTTGGCAAAACCAACAGGCAGCTGAGGAAGATAATTTATGAGCACTCTTATTCCATTAAGAAGAAGAATTTGGATAATGCGTTGTTTAAATATACCTTGGCATGCCCTGGTTGCAAGAATTTCCGATTTGCTGTTATTGACAATATACTTAAGGACAAAGAAGGGGAGCTAGATTATAAGGAATTAATGTGGCAGATTTTGCTCAATGCTTATAATACACCTGGGTTAAACAGTGGGGTGACCTACAAAGCTGTTTTGTGTAGAAAATTTTATTATGATAAATGTGAATGAATGAGTATGTTGTTGATTTTAAACACAAAGTATTTTCTTTTTTTCTAAATGTTTTCAGAAACAAAGCTTTTTTATGTTAGTATTCCTTTTACTGGAGCACCTTTTATTGGAGCAGCCTTTTGATTGGTTGTGTTCGATAGGAATGGAATATGTAACAATGGTTTGTGTGGGAGTTGTTTGTTCTGAAAAAGGCCATTGTCTTTTGGCCAAAAGGACTTAACCTTGGAAATAAACCTGTTTGGATTTTTAGTGGGGTTCACTGTTTGTTTCTTTTTGCAGTGTTCCTGTTTATTATAATTTTGTTTCTTTTTGCAGTGTTTCTGTTTATTATAATTTTGACTCTGTGATCTTTCTTAACATCCAGGCAGATTGGCCAGAGAACATATAAATGCCCACCATAGTCTGATTTATGTACATGCAAACTTCAGTAACCCCAAGAAAGACATCATGTCCACCAATCTTGTTATCCTTCTGATTTTAATTTCTGTGCTCATTTCCTCTAGATTATGTGCTTTGTCCTCAGGAATTGAAAAGATTGCAGAAGTACAACAGTTTCCAAGCTTAGAAAGTTTAAAGTTATACTCAAACCTTCCAATCTGTCCTTAATGTCCCAAATGCCGTCCATAATTACTGATTGGGGGAAACCCCATGTGTGGTCAGCCCTTCTCCCTCATTTACACTTAGGTAGTTATCTAGATTGTGCACTCTATTTCTGCTTGAGTCCTTAAACTTCCTGCTCCAGTGCAGGACAGTGCAGTTGTTTTCTCAATGTGGTACATGCTACTAACAAAGTCCTGAGCATCTCTTTGTCATATTAGCATATGGTCCTCAGCTTCATCCCCAAAAGATCTCAGGCCTGAAGATGAGCCAATAAAAGCTGGAAAGTAGCCTTGATATCCAGCCTAGTTAACCATGGATCCTTTATTGCATGACTAATATTTACAGTGTTATCCATAGATTTGTATTAAAGTTTATCTGCAATCTCATTAATACTATTATTGTCAGAGCCACCCTTAGGGGTGGAGAAGTAGCGATTGTTACCTGAACTGACTGAGCTTCTTCTTTTGTACTACCCCCAAGGATGAATTCTTCAAGTGTGCAAAAGGAGGAGACTCAAATGGGCCTACTAATCTACCTGCCCATATCTCCTTATTGAAAACCATGTGGGCTATCATCTCCTTACCTGTGATTAGTTTTAAATTTTTACAGTGTGACTCCCCTTCAACTTGTTGAGCACTCGTCAAGGGAAAACCAACTTAAGTGCCTCTGTACGTCCCAGAATTATACTACTGTCAGGATATAACTTCAAAATCTGCTGTAGTAGCCACCACTTAATTGGTATGGTAATGTCTTCATCTATAACCCCCAATAATGAGAAGCTGCTTCCCTTATACCCATAAGGATCCTCTCCCCTCTATCCTGAAATGTTCTGAAAATCTATCCTTATTTGAATCTGGCTTCCTGACTCTGTGTTGTCAAATTGATGAGCCCCTTTCCCTTTTGAAGCATCTTGTACTAGGGTAGCTACTCCCACAGATACAAGAAATGTGCAAAGACTCACATGCTTACCAGCAAAGTTTAGCTACCGACCTGATGGCGACCGCCTCTATACTCATCCGGGTCTTGTCTACCATTGCTGCCAAAAATGTATTGGTATGTCTGATATCTCACTGGAGTTACTTATCAGAGATCATTCTAGAGTAATTGTTGATAATAAAGGAGGCATGTCTGCTTCCCAATCAGTGTGCCTTATGAATTATTAGGTAATACAAAATGTGTGTAATACTTGTCTGTGCTTTTACTGGAGCACCTTTTATTGGAGCAGCCTTTTGATTGGTTGTGTTCGATAGGAATGGAATATGTAACAATGGTTTGTGTGGGAGTTGTTTGTTCTGAAAAAGGCCATTGTCTTTTGGCCAAAAGGACTTAACCTTGGAAATAAACCTGTTTGGATTTTTAGTGGGGTTCACTGTTTGTTTCTTTTTGCAGTGTTCCTGTTTATTATAATTTTGTTTCTTTTTGCAGTGTTTCTGTTTATTATAATTTTGACTCTGTGATCTTTCTTAACATCCAGGCTTTTTTGCTGAAATCACTGTCAGACATATAAAGGCCATTTACTATTTATCACACATACTAGTTCTGAAACTTTTGAAATGCCAGTTGCTTAGGATGACCAAAGGAACAGCAAGATCCTTATGAGTTGGGTCCTCCTGCTCCAGTGTTTGTTGTAACCCCTTCTGTTCTAACAGTCTGAAATCATATATACATTCCCTGTACCAAATCTTTTTATGAACCCCTCAAGATATATTTGTTTTAATTGTCTCATGGTCCCCCAAAGCTGATGTTATCCCTATAGTACCTTGAAATATGGTTAACCCCTGATACATCATTGACAATTAGGAGCTCCCCTTGTGAGGAGTCCAAAGGTCTTTTCAGAAAGCCTGGTATCACCACCTGCAGTTCCAGATGCACAGAAAAGTCCAGATTACGCATCCTGCCCTATGCCAGTCCCTATTCTTCAGCTAGCCTAAGTCATAATCTCTCCAGCCTCTCAATACCAACTGTATCAGTGAAAGACTGTATAATTGCTCGATCCTTCTGGGGGCTAAAAGAGAAAAAGGGCAAGGAAAGCAATAACGAGAATAATAAACACCAAGCCGAGGGATGACGTCTCACTCTTTGTAAGGGACGGGAGAAGGGGAGAGAAGTCATATGTAACTGTTCCCAGCAGACGGTTCATACTGAACCTATTCACCTGCCCTTTCACTGGTACTACCATTTTATTTTATTTATTTTTTTGGCAAAACCATGGTACAACCACAACAATCCCATAGATGGAGGGCTACCCCTAGTTTGCCAAAAAGATGTGTCAGCAATGTAAGATGGCGACTTGGTTTATTACATTCATGAAAAAAAATAGTGTTTGCAAAAGAATCGCTAAGAGGCCAAAAGAAAAGATTAGAGTCTAGAATACATAATTAAGTCAAATGCAAGGTAAATGGAGGAGAGGAGAAGATTGAAGAAGGAACAAAATGCAGCAATAACATCATTAACCACCTGACATGCAAAAAGGAAGATATATTAATAAAGTTTCCACTCAGTATGTATATTTTTAGCTTTGTCACACCTGTTATACCCATTAACTGAATAGGCCTGCCCCACTTCAAAATACTTAAATAAGGACAAAACCATTCACACAAACTAAAGACAGCAAGCAACTCTAAACAGCTATCATACTCAAAGCACAACTGCTACTGCAGCACCATAAAAAATAAGTACCTTATTCTAAATCTCTTAAAACTACTAAGATATACCTTACCTTCTTCTGCACTGACACTCTATTTTATAAAATACACTTTATCCTTAACTTCCTAGTGCCCATCATATTTGAAATAATGCACCACTGCATTTTATGTCCTTTAAGGAAATGCACATATTTGAGCATTAGTGCTTATATTTTATTTTTCTATGTCTCAGAACTCCTTTCTTTAGTTTTAAATATTTAACAACACAGCTAGGCCTTTCTTAGTTATTTTGAACCCTCAAAATCCAAATCAAATTTAAGTTTCTGAACTAACATACTCATCTAACAAGCCTTATTCTGAACCCATAATTAGGATAGAGTCTACTACAGCCTGAATGCAGCCCATCACTGTTCATTTCATTGGTTCAGCAGAAAAGGACTTGCCTATTTTACTTCGTACGTATAGCACCTATACCTCTCCAGCCCAGCTCCTTCTAGGGCTTGACTGACACTTCATCTTCCAATTACCTGAAAGCCAGCTACAGGGGTGTGTCCATCACTTAGTTTGGAGAAGAGGGCTGGCTGGACAATGTAGTTTGTTACCAAATACCTTTTATTCCTAGCAGTTAGTTATACAACAAACTAAATCATTGCTTCTCAACCCACTAAGATACACTGGCAGTAGTTCAGACTTTAATGTGGTGATAGACAGGTGAATACTTACCAGTTATGCTGCACAGCAAAACAAAACATAAAATATTGAAATATTTTCATTATATCAGGAGTCAGCTTTTGTTCTCTTGGACATAGTGCAGTGCTGACCTTAGTAGAATGTGACATTAGGAAATGGGTTATCCTTCAGTATGTCTGTATGTCTGCATGATAAGCTTAATGCAGGCTGGATGCAGATGCTTAGCAGCTGGCAATGGTTTGTATTATGCATATTGAAAGTGTAACGCTGTCGTAAGTAGCATGACAGTTTTCTATATTATAGCCAAGATTCACAGCAGAATTGAACATCTGACCATGTTAATATCAAAAGTAAGGGAACTGGGCAATTCTGCCATGCTACTGAAGGTAAGTTTAAGTGACAATTAGCTGCATTTTTATTAGATATGAATTTTCTTGGTTAGCTCTTACATTCATAGATGAATTGAACAAAAGTTTAGTTAGTTCTCTAAGTCTCTGCAAGCTGACATCGTCATCACTATCATGTTGGGAACCAGAAGGATCGTCTTTAATGGTGAGGAATGATTGCATTGTATATAACGGTTTCAGGATTATTACTTTGGTCACAGAGGTGCAGCGTATGCTGATATAAATAAAAGTTGCAGTGTTTACTTTATTAATGGGAGTATTTCATTGTCATCAAATTTATGAGAAGGTGCTGATCTCTCAGTTAGTAGAAATCTTGATTCCATAGAGATAATGACATATTTTAGCAAACTGATAACTAAATGTTCCTTCTTCACTAATGAATATTTATTTAGGGAAAAAAACTCTAACATAAAAGGGATTTTCAGTTTTATTTACTCCCTTGCTAAGAACTGCTAATACAATTAGGCTGTTATTGGCTGGTGAGATGATTAAGATCATTTATTTACCTTAAGAACTTGGGTACAGTCTTCGACTCTACATCTTATACAAGCGAAGTTCATAGGATCATAGGATCATAGGAAGTTACTAGGTTAATGGCCCTAGGGCCCTTACAAACCTAGCCAAGTTCTACCCTCATTTCCATGATGTATCACATGATGAAGTAGGTACATTTTGTCTGTTTACATTCTGCACATAAAGTATTGGCATTTTTAATACATATTCTGCTGCAATGTGCTTCTCAACGATGTTGAATATTGATTGTTGGAAATATTTGTTTTCCTCATTCATAATTATGCCAGTAAATGGCTATACCCCAGAATCTATCAAATGACTTTATATGTCCATCACATTACCCTTCTATAAAAGAAAATGTAGCAAACAGTAAGGCAGTCTGTTAACTCCATGACAAAAACTCATAACCTTAAAGCAAGTTTTGAAAACTATATCTCTCCTGCAGATACGCTGTATTTTAAAGTTTCATAACATAATCCTAATATCTATTGCTAGTGTCTCTTCTCCGTCTTCCAGCTGGTATATCATGATAGGCCTACCATGCTTTTTGTTACTTCAGTAATAGTGAGGTTACTTTCAGGAAGCCTTGCTTGAACAAAAATATGAAAAGTTAAATTGTGTTCAGTAACAACATGTTGTAACAATGAAGGCTTGCTCTAATATCTTAGCATTCTAGGTTTGCCTTTTATTATGAATTTTACCACATGCAGCATATGAGTCACAACTAATAAAATAATTTGCAGCATGGAACTTCTGATGATATGTTTCATTAGATATGTTATACTTATTTAAAAATATCTTCTGTAATTTATCACAGTCATGGGAATCCAGTAACCCCTTGAACTGTACAATGAAGAAATAGAAACTGGTCTTGGGATAATTATGATCACCGGATAATTTTTTTTAAATATTCTCAATTAAGATCAATATCATCTCTATCTACCATATCATCTTAATATAACTGCCTTGGCATGGTTAAAGTCCCATACACCTAGTTTCACAACTGGTTCAGATGGTATCTTCTTGTAGTACTGGCTAGAGATCCCTATGCAGATTCAGCCTGTGGGGGCACTGATTCCACAACTGCCACCGCTATATCAAGCCTGCACACAGAAACCAGGCCCAAGAAAGTAAAGCAAGAATACTTCTTTTCTTTTTTTCTTTTAAACGATTACTTAGATCAAGCATCAGAAGTTCAGTCTGCACTTTCCTTAACTTATTCTAATTTGCTTCTTACAAAATTAAAATTAAAAGTAAATGAATAGCAAGTGTGTGGATAGTATGAAACTCAACAGCCTTTTAAATGAAGTTTCACTCCGGTCAGACTCTTACATGACCTATAAAGTACAGTTTTGTACCTACCATAAATGTAGATGTTCGAGGATCTCCATTGCTGCAGTCCTTACATATGGGTATTCCGCTGTCCACCATCGGCCCGAATACCAAAGGGCTAGAACCGGCGTCGGTCATCGGCGCCCGAGACTGACGTCAGTACGTGCCAGTACAAATGTGCATGACCGACGCCATAACCTCAGTCTTTCTTGCCTCAGATGTCAGAATGCAAAAAACACCACCCAAACCCCAACCTAAAAAGAAAAAAGGGGGAAGGAGGGAGGGAAAATTGGACTGCAGCAATGGAGATCCTCGAACATCTACATTTATGGTAGGTACAAAACTGTACTATGTTCTTCGTCTCCCATTGCTGCAGTCCTTACATATGGGTAGAATCCCAGAGCAACGGAAAAAAGGGAGGCTGGCCAACTAAATAGCATCAGGGGCTGCTAACGTGCCCTGTAAGATTGCAGTGGCAAACCCAGCCCTAGACCTAGAATAAAGAGGTAAATGATAATGCTTTGTAAAGGTATGTACAGAACTCCAAGTAGCTGCCTCTAGAATGTCTTTAGTAGCTACTCCTCTCAAAAAAGCAGTAGAGGTAGCCCTAGTAGAATGAGGCCTGATCCCAACTGGAACATCCTTGCCATGATGAGAGTAACAAAAAGCAATACAATGGCCAATCCACTTGGAAATAGTCTGTTTCGAGACTGCCTTCCCTCGTGAAGTCAAAGCAAACGAAACAAATAATTGTTGAGATCTCCTGAACTCTTTGGTTCTGCTCAAATAATACCTTAACTGCCTATGTACATCCAAAGAATGCAAAACTTTTTCCCCTTCATTTTGGGGGTTAGCATAAAAAGTAGGCAAATGTATAGATTGGTTCAATGCCACATTAGAAATCACTTTAGGCAGAAAAGTAGGATTAGTACGTAAGGAAACTCTGTCATTGTGAAAAATCAGAAAAGGTTCCACTGCCATGAGGGCCTGTAATTCAGATACCCTTCTAGCAGAAGTAACAGCCAATAAAAAAGCAGTCTTCCAAGACAACAACTGCAATTCAGCTGTAGCTGCAGGTTCAAAAGGAGGCAGAGTCAGCTTTTCCAAAACAAAATTAAGATCCCAGGTAGGAGTAGGAGCCCTCCGTGGGGGTCTTATATTCTTTGCCCCTCTAAGAAACTGTTTAACCAATGGATGTGAAAATAAAGGAGGGTCACAATCATAGTGAGCAGAAATAGCTGCAGCATGCACTTTTACAGAAGAGAAGGACAAACCCTTGTCCAATAAAATAGTCAAATATTGCAATGTACAACAAAAATTAGGCAATTTGACATCAAAGCCTTTAGCTGAACTCCAAAGAAAAAATCTCTTCCATTTACCAGCATAAACTTTTCGAGTACTAGGACGCCTGGCTTCCAAAATAACATCCAAAACTTGTTGAGGGAGCTGAAGGTCCTCCTTCTCTAAAACAGAATGCGCCAGGCTGTCAGGTGTAGAGATTGCACCCTGACATTGAGAAAATGATTGTTTTCCTGAGACAATAAGTGAGGAATCTGTGGTAATGGCCAAGGTGTTCCATGAATTAAGCTCCTCAACAGAGGGTACCAATGCTGACGAGGCCAATCCGGTGCTATAAGGATCATGCGAGGTTTGTCCCTCCTGACTTTCAACAGCACCTTTGGAAGAAGAGGCAAAGGAGGAAAAGCATACACATGAAGGTTGCTCCAACTGAAGGATAGTGCATCTATTTTCCAGGCTTTTGGATGAAATAGCCTTGTGCAAAACAGTGGCAGTTGGAAATTCAGAGGAGAAGCGAACAGATCTATGTCTGGAGTTCCCCAAGCCATGGTCAACTGAAGAAATACCTGAGGGTCCAATTTCCATTCGTGAGGATCCACAATCTGTCTGCTCAGAACATCTGCTAAAGAATTTTGTGCTCCTGGCAGAAACTGTGCTCGAAGAGTGATGTGCAGATTCAAAGCAGTTTCCCATAACAGCATTGCTTGTCTGCAAAGAGGGTAAGAATGAGTTCCCCCTTGCTTGTTGATGTACCACATGACAGTTGTGTTGTCTGTTCGAATCAACACCAGTCCTGGTTGAAGTAGGCTCTTGAATCCTTCCAAAGCAAATTGAACTGCCAGCATCTCTTTCATGTTGATATGCAAGTGAAGTAGCTCTGGGGGCCAAAGGTCTTTAATCCATTTTCCTCTGAAATGAGCTCCCCAGGCCGACTCCGAGGCGTCTGTCGTCAATATCTGACTTGCCTCTGGTTGGGTCACAGAGAGCCCCTTGTTTAGGTTACATTCCTGAGCCCACCACAGAAATTCTTTCTGAATGCAAGGTAGAATCCGAATGACAGTGTCCAGATCGTGGCTGTGTTGAGTCCAAATGCTTTTGAGATACCATTGTAGCTTCCTCATATGCAGTTTGGCATTGGGAAGTACTAGAATGCAAGATGCCATGAACCCCAAGGCTTGAAGGACTGTCCTTGCAGTCAGCCTGGACATTACTGATAGCTGTTGGAAGTATAGGTGAAGATTTCTTTGCTTGTCCGGGGTAAGAAATGCCATCTGAGCAGCTGTATTCAGTCTCACACCCAGAAAACACATCTCTTGTGAGGGTATTAGACTGGACTTTATTTCGTTCACAGAATACCCTAGGCATCTTAGAACTGTCATTACATACTGCAGATGTTGAAGAAGTTCGTGCTTGCCTTGAGCTAGAATCAAACAGTCATCCAGATAAGGATAAATTTGAATTCCTGTTAGTCTGAGAAAAGCTATTACTGGAGCCAGGACTTTTGTGAATACCCTGGGCACAGTAGACAAGCCAAAGGGCAATGCAGAGAACTGATAATGCAAATTCCCATTCCGAAATCTCAGGAATTTCCTGCAACTGGGCCTGATAGGAATGTGAAGATAGGCCTCTTTGAGATCCAGAGTCACCATCCAGTGATCTTTGCCCAGCATAGGTAACAGCTGTTGCAGTGTTAACATCTTGAATTTTGGAATTTCCAGAAAGGTGTTTAGAATGGACAAATCCAGAATTGGTCTCCAAGTATTTCCTTTCTTTGGCACTAAGAAAAGACGGGAATAAAACCCTGTGCCTCTTTCTGCAGAAGGTACTTCCTGTATTGCTCCCAACTGAAGCAGAGAAGAAATTTGTGTCTGTGCTTCCAGTCTTTGCTGATGAGGCACATCCGGCATACCTTTGAAAGGAGGGAATGTGTGAAAATAAAATTTGTAGCCTCGCTTTATTATGTCCAATACCCATTTGTCTTGGGTAACCAAATGCCAATTCCTTTTGAAAAGTCCCAGTTTTCCTCCTAGAGGAGCTGCCAGCAAGGCAGAGTCCGGCAGCTGAAGACACGGGTCATTGGGTCTGTTTCCGAAAGGACTGACCCCTGCCCTCCCCAGCAGAAGGGGTAGCAGAACTCAAAGACCTAGAAGTAACAGGGCCCTGAGAGGAAGCCCTACCTCTACCCCGCCTCGACCTGCCCCTAGATTGATAATCCGAAGAGGGGAAAGACCATCCCTTAGCAGTCCAATTCCTACTGAACTTAGGGGGCTGAACCTGTAAAAAGTCCTTAACTGTCTGCATAGACTTAGCTTTTTCCTCCATTTTTTTTCAAAACTGATTCTACTGGAGGACCAAAAAGAACATCAGATTGTAGAGGAGCATCCATAATTCGAGCCTTAACATGCTCTGACAAGGTCTGATCTTTAAGCCAGGCATGCCTGCGAACAACTGAACTAGTAGCAGCCACCCTGGAAGAAGCCTGTAAAGCATCAAAACCACACTGCAAAGAATGCTTACCAACTTGGTCTGAAGCATGCACTAAATCCTGAAGCTCCTTACATTCAACACCTTCAGCTAAAGCATCTACTTTACATTTCAATTGGCCCAGCAAATAATTTTGATACCTGAGCATATGAAACTGACAATTAAAAGCTCTCATAGCCAAAGTAGAAGAGGTATACAGTTTCTTACCCCACCTATCCAGGGCCCTAGCATCCTTGTCCAGAGGAACTGGATTCCTAACCACAGAAGCCCTAACACCTTTGGGGCCTTGAGTAATAGTTTCTGGTTCAGCCCTAGGACTCTTATATAAGTACTTGTGAGCTTCCGGAACCCTGTAGTATCTATCTGGTTTAACCGGGGCAGGAGGCAGAGAATCTGGGTTAAGGGCAGCCTCAGAAAATACATCCTGAACAACATCCAGTACAGGGGGAATAGCCAAGGGCCTATGCTGAGGCAAAAACAATAATTCTCTTAGCCTTTTACGAGAATCAGAATAATCCTGGCCCTCCCATTTGAAATGTTCCCTCATGGAATGCAAAGTCTCAGAGAAAGAAAAATCTTCTGGAGGGGACGCAGAGGGAGTAGTGTCCTCAGCCTCCGAATCAGAATAGGGAGGGAAATCCTGAAGTTCTTCTACAGAGGAATCGGACTCATTGGAAGACTGAACCAAACCCTCCAACTCTGTCTCTACCCTGGGCCTCTTCGCAGGGGGGGGCATAGAACCCCTAATTAAAGTAATCAAATCTTCAGCCATCTTCAACATGTGCTTCCTAGGAGCTGGACCCTGGGGACTAGCACCAGCAGGGGCAGACTTAGACTTAGAATGGGCTTTGCTTTGAGAAGGAGGAGGCCTAACTACCCTATGAGGGGAGGGAACCACTGACATCAGAGAAGCACCCTCAGCCTGGCCTAACACAGGAGAAGCCACTTTCTGTAGTAACAAAGGCTCCCCTTGAGACTCAGGTAAACTTTCCGAAGGAGCCGCTGAAGTAGCCAGCGGTTCTACAGAACCGGCGTCCGGAGTGGACGACTCATCCTGTTTGGACCGCAAAGACTTTTCCTTGCGTTTCTTAGAAGAACCAGTCGTCGGAGAATCCGACGGCATGTTGTAATTACAACGTTTACCAAACACCAGCCTAGCACAGTCTAACCGACGTTTAATAGTACGCTTGTTAAAAGTAGCACAAAAGCGACACCCAACAATGTCGTGCTCAGGCCCCAAACAAGGAATGCAGAGTGAATGGTAATCCCTATGAGGAATCTGTTTCCCACAAGAAATACAGTTATTAACTTTTTCTGACATCCGGCAATACTGAGGCAAGAAAAAGACAAAAGTGTCCCCAACGGGGTACTTAGCCCAACTTGGTCTCCGGTCTGAAACTCGAAAACCGACAATTCCAGAACGCCGAACGGCACTTGCAAATGCTGCTTCTGCTTAGGACCACGCGGCAAGAAAGACTGAGGTTATGGCGTCGGTCATGCGCATTTGTACTGGCACGTACTGACGTCAGTCTTGGGTGCCGATGACCGACGCCGGTTCTAGCCCTTTGATATTCGGGCCGATGGTGGACAGCGGAATACCCATATGTAAGGACTGCAGCAATGGGAGACGAAGAACATCATAATGTTCTTTGCCAGACAAGTTACTTAAGACCACATATGTCATTTAATTTGAAAGTAGTTTCCACATATGTCCTCTAAGAAGAGGCCAAAATGCAGTGCACCTGTGCATTAATTGCTGTTTTATATCAAATCATCCAAATCAGTCTTGAACTATATTCCATCAAGTTATGAATTATTTTCCATGGCTATGTGTTATCACTATCTCTTCTTAATCCATATACTAGTTATGATATATATATATATATATATATATATATATATATATATATATATATATATATATATTAGATGGTAGACATCCAACGATGCGAGCATCCTAAATGTCGACATCTGTTTTGTTAACATGCTTTGGTCAACCAATGAGATGGTTAACAGGTGTGCAATATCAACATCTTCCAGGATTGGGGAATATGCCCTTTCCCTAGGAATTGTCCAGTCTTGTACTTGGAATAAATAACCAGGGGGTGTGGGGAGTGTAGGGGAACTTGCACCTCTGCAAAAAAGTTACTCCATAGCTAATACTGGACCATGCTCAGTCAGCTGTTAACAGTTGTCAAAGTTAATGCATCAACATTCTGGCTGTCTGTATTACAGTCACTGGATGTAAAATACCAGATCCATATATATATATATATATATATATATATATATATATATATATATATATATATACATATATCTATCTATCTATCTATCTATCTATCTATCTATCTATCTATCTATCTATCTATCTATCTATCTTTGTATCTAATTATCTATCTATCTATCTATTTATATATCTATATACCTATAGACAATGTAACATAGTCTGAGGAAATGTAGCTTTCTAACCTTGGATCTGGTGAAGTTCTGCAAAGAGCAAAAATGCTCATCTCCTGTTTTAATTTAATAAACTGTGCTTTAAAAGTAATACCAGTTTGAATCCTGTTTTCTTATTTTTAATAAGAATGCAAAGTGATATTTGTCATAGATAATACCAGTTTGAATCCTATTTTCTTATTTTTAATAAGAATGCAAAGTGATATTTTTCATAGATCTTACATAAGACGTTATGACAAGTCTATTTTAGTAATTTGTATGCCAATATCATTCCTGTACAACTAGTTTCCTTGTATGTATATGCATGATTAAGATATATATCTTTCTATCTTTCTATGTATCTGCCTGTTTATAATGTATGCGTGACAGCTAGACATCACTAATCCAGATAGTACTCTTGGGCTAATTCTGAGAAAGGGTGCCTGCAAAATATGATGAGGTCATAAAAAAGGCTGAAAATGCATGTCTACAGCTAGTGGGGTTGATTTTACTGGCTTGAATGTACCCACAAAAAGTTAAAAAGGAAAAAGTCATGGACATTCAGAAGCCATGTTGCTGAAGCAATGATATGTCCTGAAGGGGTCATTTGCATATATCCTGTGGTTCTCTACTACAGGAGGTTTAAGGTATTACACAGTAAAGAATCTATAAATTATATATTTTTATTTCTAAATACTGTTTATATAGATTTATTTTAGTATTATAAATACAATTTATTCTGTTGTTAGTAATTATTTTTATATTAATTTTTTTTAATTTTGATAAATGCGATTAAATATACTTTTTATTCTTTGTCACACTCTACAGAGTCTGTGAACTTTTTGTTATGAGTTTTATTATGAGGTCTGAATTGATTATATTCATTTATGTTAAATCTAAAACTAATGCTATCTCACAGCTCAGTATCTAACACTAGTCATTGAGACTATATTACAGCTGAATGCTAATCCTACTCCCATGTCTATTGAGCGGGGTTTTATATTGCGCATCACGTCTTTTTGTTTGTAGTATTTGTTCCCATCCATGGCTTTAGATTTCATTTAAATGGGACTATATATCAGGATCTATTTATGTGTTCCTCAGGGCATATATATACTTTTGAGTACTGGTTGTGCCTTGATTATTTAATGCCAGAATCTATTTATTTATAGTCATGGTTTTTGTGACTATATAATTTTTTGCTATGGCGAGTATGGCAGCATTTGGCTGCGCTAAGCATATTACTTGGTTAGCTGCTACATATGGCACTTCCTTTTTCCCGGGAGTGTAATCTATTATGATATAAACATCATCTTATTTGACTATAGGCTTGCTTCAACAACGAATATTGTCTGTAGAATGCCCTAAGTTAATATACTAATATATCGGAATGATATAGTCTTTTATAGCAATTCTTGAGACTATGTAAAATGTTAACTGATTTAACTATTTTGGGAATTAAATATTTATGCATCGGAAAGTAATAATAATATGTGATGGAAACTTATCTTTTTAAAAAATAAACTAGGATTGTCAATTAGAAATTCTAGTGAAGCTATACTTCAGATTGCTTCCCTTTCTAAATATGGGCATGGCTTCCTGAACTGATTTACGAAGGCGGGATGCCGGTGTTTGAACAACTTCATGCACTTTATCAATTAATATGATACTTATAGAAAGGAAAGGGTCTAATGTTGTGTTTTAAAATGAAATATTTAATAGTTTTTACATGTTGGCTTTTTAATATAATGTTAGATGGATGAAAAGAGCATTGTTACTTTATATTCAACTTGAATCTTTATTATTGTTAACGAGCCTACAGTTTGCTAATTGATCTTAATTAGTTTGATTAATTTGTTAACTATGACAAAGGGCTTCTATAAAAGTGAATGGATTTCTTTATGTGATTGTAACCTGATGAAGCACAACTTGTTTGTGTGAAAGCGCTCGTTCCTGTTCTATTTTTACAATAAATGCTATTTGGATTATATCGTGGTGGTTTCAAGCAGTTTCTTCAACACAGTAAAGAATCTAGTTTGGCTGGATCTTTCTTGCTGTTTTTACTGAATGTTTTTTATGTATGAACTTTTTACCCTTTGGTTTATACACACACAGACACAGACACACACGCATACACGCAGACACACAGTTTATGTCACGTCATTGCAAAAAAGTGCTCAAATGTAAAGAGACTGAAGAAAACCTGATCAGAAATCAAGTAAAAATAAATAAATAAATAAATAAATAAATAAACATGTGTTTTTCAGGGGCACAACCACCCCCATCCTTCACACCCACTGCAACTTCAATATGCCAACTCTGAGATGATTCTATACGGGAGAAAAGGCAAATTGCTAATTTCTGCTATACCCCAATGTCAGACAACACCATACCAGCATGTTTGATCAGGTGAATGCTCAATCACTTTTGCAGTTACCTTCTTCACTTTGCCCAAACACCTGAATTTAAGCTCACCAGAAGGTAAATGAATGACATCATGCAAAAGTTAAGCATAATGACTTATTTTGAACTACTGGAACTTAGATTATTTTGTAATGAAAACAAAATTGTTTAATGTCAACATAGCTGCATAGTTTAAGCATGTTAGTTGAATACTGGAGGTTTGGCAAGAATCTGTGTTTATTATCTTATTGGTTAGTAGGGCTATCATGTCAGGCAAGGATCTTTACTAATTAAATGCATGGTTATAGGGGGTTGTAATGTAATAAATAAAGTCAAGGGAGGAATAGCTGACTGGTAAAATTGATGGAGAAAGAAATAGGGAGAAGGGAGTGGATGCCTATCCTTGTGCCAGATGAATCATTCTTTGCCCTGCTGGTGGGCTGTCCCTCTCTAGGGAAAGAATGACTTTAAGGCTTTAACTTCTTTGAATGCTGTATTCTTCCTGCTATGTGCACTCGGAAAGTCCAGGATGAGTGGCCAAAACATTGCTATAAGCCCGCAGGCTGACCACAACAGAATGATCATGCAGTCTTTCTGAGTGTACTCACCATTGCACTATAAGACCCATTTCTATTTAAAACACTGTGTTGTAACAAATACAAAATACTTCATCAGTTAATTTGCCACCAACATCAATAACAAAAACAGAGATCATTTTATGATACAGAACTTATGAAGACAATGAAAAAAGCTACCATATATTGTTAAAAATTAGTACTTTTAAGAATTTATGCAAACATTTTATAGGAGTAATATATATCATATCAGCTATCTCAACATCAGCAGACCACAAGCTTGATATTCAAACCTATGAACATACAACATTGTCCATCATAGTATGTGCAAGCTTGATAGTGCAGAACCTGAGAAAATAAAACGTGAAACAAATGGAAGATAACTTTTATTAAAAATAGTACTATAACACATGAAATGAAAAAAGAAGAAAAAACCTCCACCAACTTCCAGTAGTTTATTTAAAATTGCTTTATTCCTGTATCATCTCAGTTTACACTTTCCAGGGAGGATAAATAGGCCAAAGATAAGAACACATAGTATATACATGACAGCATCACAAACCACATTAAACCACTGAGATTTTCTAACAAAGGCATAAATAGCTGAGGTCTATGTCAATTGGATGAACGACCAAATTATTGAAACCCATATGCTTGAGAGTATATTGGCAGCAATCTGGTTCATCAAACCATTCTGACTGAGATTACAGTACAATAGGGATTGGGGAATATGTCCTTTTCCTCACTGTAGTGCGATCTTGCAGTTGGTATAAATAATTGACAGGGGGTGTGGGGGTGCATAGGGACTTCCCACCTGCAAAAACATTGTTTGTGTTGTTGGCTGGTGTTGTGTGGATTTATGTCAGTTTTTCGATGAACTGCATTATCAGACATACTGTCTCAACCATATGGGTTTCAACAATGTGGTTTTTTTTTTTATTTTTGATAAACTGACATACCCAGGGGGTTGGCTCCAATAACACCCTTTACATTCCCATGAACTTGGGCCGTTGTTGGTGAAACACAGGAGCCAACCAGCCAATCAATTCTTGTTTTTGTGTCCCATCCATGCCCCGCCTCAGCTGAGGGGCAATTAAAAAAAAACCACATCATACCCATTGCTGTTCCCATGAACTTGTGCCCCACCTGCACAGCTCTTCAACTGAAAAGCAAAAAAAGAGGTCAGCAAATAGGTCACATTTTCTGTGCCCTACACTAACCCAACTTCCTCACAATTAAGTTTAAAAAAAATAAACAAAACACATCTTTTTTGTCTTTTAAACTGTAGCAAACTGCTTGCCACAAATGTAGCAAGCAGTTGCTATGGTTTAGACCACACAGAGAGCTCTAAAATACTCTGGTTTGGACTGCAAAAGTGGGTATGCATTTACAGATAGATGAGGATGTATCCGATGGCCAGCTGTGCCCCCTAGCACTTTGCTCCTGTGACAGTTGCCCCCTTCACCCTACCCTAGCTAGGTTACTGTTTTCAAATCACTCTCTAAATTTAACCTGGTGCCTCACTTGTGCTGCCCTTATAAGTTTGATATTGTCAAGATGAGTATGGTGCATGAACTGACTTTACCGTTTAAAATCTTTGAATCTATGAAAAGTGTGGCATCACATTTCAACTCTAGTCTGTATCTTGGATTCCTATATACCTGACAATGTTCATTTGTTGCAGAAGCTCCCTCTCGTAGTATGATATATTTTGGTTGTCACTGGCTATGAATATACTTACATCATATACATAGTATGGAAGCCTTACAGACGTTTCCAGGTGACTCCTACTGTGCAGTTAGCCTTTTTTGCACTAACAATTATTTTCTGTATGATGCCAGTTTATGTCATTCATTGAAATTGACTGGCATGGGTTTTACAATTACATCAATATATATTCATTCTTCAGTGGTGCTTTTGAACAAGTGTGGATGTATACATCACAATTTTATTTCTTTGTAAAGGGATCAAACATGGCATACAAGGATTTGTTAGACTTTTGATACCCAACACATCTGTTTTTTTTTCATTTTTAGTAAATGTGTGAGAAGATCATAAAAGTTTTCTTTTATTTAAGTTTGTCTTCCATGATATTTGTAAGAGATACAGGAAAAATATGTCTAGTAACATATTATAAGCTATCACAAAGCACATTGAAAGACTTTTTGTGTTATGACAAATGTTTGAGAATTAGATCAGTTAGAAATGAGCTTTTAACTAAGGCAGCTAGTTGTAAAATATACTTTTACATTGAGGCATGCGGGAATGGATGTACAGAAAGCTTAATGGCAGGTGAAGTACAGCTATGTAAGTAAAATGACCATAACAGTAGATGCTGAAACGTTTACTGTTGCAGTAGCCTGATCTACATGTGATATATCCTGCATATGATGTAAAACCATCCAGCTTCCAAAGCTACACCTTCAATACACCCATAGCATTATGTAACTCAAACTGAGCTGACTAAAAAGAGAGGTTTTGGTGTCAAGCCTTTCAGAGCTTTATCGCCATCTGAGACATGGAGGCTAAGCCCTGAGAGGACATTGCTTGGAAAAAAAAATACATGGCCGTACCCTGGCATAAAAAACATACTAAAAACACAATTGGAACCGAGGGAGTAAATGACCAGCTACATCAGTAGTGGTCTTTTGAACATCTTATACTTTCATTTATTTATTATTTATATGTATATCTATATTTATATTAATCCTTTTATTGACTGGGTTAGTCCTACTAGTCTAAGAGACCTCAGGTGGTATTTATACTTCTAGGGGGAACTTTGGTCAGTGCATCAGAGAACTTCCCCTACTCGTCATTGTTGTGAGTGGGACCCATTTTGCAGGAGCAGTTCCTGTTTCCATTCCAGGTACAGAAATAGCCCAGAGAAAAGGGGAGGCAAATGGAAAGAAAAGGAGATTGTGGATTGGTGAGAGAAATGGAGGAGAAAGCAAATATTGAGACCAGAGAATATGTGCAGGATTCTGAGGAGATGTTTCAAAGAAATCTGTTTGATGGAGATGAGTCAGCAAATGATGGATGTATAATTACAACTCTCCAACCAGGAGGGTTGCAGGGTGATTTGCATAAAGAAGTGGTGATGCAGAATGAGTCAGAAAATGAAGGAGATGTTTCCTGGGGAGACATTATGGAGAAAATACAAAAAGACGATGCACAATCTATCCTGAAGATTAGTGGTGAAATGGAAAAGAAAACATATGGAGAGAAAGTAAAAGAAGGCAAAAGGGTATAACAGAAAAGAAGGCAGAAGAAAATAAAAAATGGAAATATATAAGGATTCAAAGCAAAGAAGACAAAGAAATGGACAGGGATGAAGCATGGTACAATTTAATAACTCCTTTAGGTTTAAAAGCACAAGTTTTTTCAGGGGGAATTTTTTTAGGAGTTTATAGCCTGCTACAGACCACCCTCCAACACCCAGGAACCCCACTCGGCCTTCCTGAGAACATGAATATGAAGGTCTCTCCAAACACCATTATATTGGGTGACTTCAACTACCCTAACATAGACTGGGAGCATTACTCTAGCTCCAACACCCTAGCCCGAAGGTTCCTAGAATTTATAAACTCAAATGCTATGGAACAACTTGTTGCCACTCCCACAAGAGGGGAAAACATACTGGACCTGATCATCACCAACATGGGGACTCTATGCTCCAGACCAGAAGTGTATCCCTCACTGGTAAGATCAGACCATAAACTAATCTCACTAGATATTCACATCCCGACCCCAGCTCCTGCCCAGAAAACCACAGTGAAAAACTTCTCTAAAGCAAATTTCACACTCCTCAAAACTGAGGTGGAATCCTTCAAAGCCCCCGGGCCTGTGGAAAATATGGCCCAGACCGCAGAATCCTTTACAAACGCATTCTATGAACACCTTCAGGTATGCATGGATCATGCAATCCCAAATAAAACCAAGACCCAATCCTCCAAAGTTAGGCGTCCTGTCTGGTGGACCCCAGCCATAAACAAACTATACAATAGAAGGAGGAAGTTACTACATGATAGAGCAAAATCCCAAAAAGGGAAGGCATCTCTGATCAGTATTAGCAAAAAACTACGGGCACTCATAAAATTGTCTATGGCCAGCTTCGAGAGAAAAATTGCACAGGACACTAAGGATAATCACAAGGCTTTCTTTAGTTATGTTAGGAACCTGGGTGGAAATTCCCAGATATGCTCAGAATTAGTCCAAAATGACAAAAAATACACTGAACCCACAGACATTGCCAACATCCTAGCTGACAGGTACAGTGCAAACGTCTCCCCCCCTTCCCCACCAAAAGGGCAAATATCTATCCCAGCAGAGTGCTGCCCCCCTGACATCTCAGATGCTCAGGTAAGAGCCGCCCTCTCCAAAGCAAAAAACACAGCATCAATGGGACCAGACAGTGTCCCGGGCTGCGTCCTACATGAACTCCAAGAATAACTAAACCCAAAAATAAAACTACTGTTCAATCTCAGCCTTACTACAGGATATGTACCCAAAGAGTGGCGTACAGCAGCAGTGGTCCCTCTCCACAAAGGTGATGCCTCAACGGATCCTGGAAACTATCGCTCCATAAGCCTGACTAACTTGGTCTGCAAAGCTATGGAAAGGATCATCATGGACCTCATAAATAAAGATATTGGGGACCTACAGACACTGGATCCTACCCAGTTTGGCTTTGTTAAGGGCAGATCCTGCCTCTTAAACCTGGATGATTTCTTTGAAACAGTCACCAAGGCCATTGACAAGGGGAAGGTGGTCCACACAGCCTACCTGGACCTTGCAAAAGCCTTCGATACAATACCCCACTTGGGCATTATAGATAAGCTCACCAGCTTAAATATAAACCCCTATGTCACTAGATGGGTTACAAACTGGCTCAAGGACAGAACCCACATGGTTAGAATTGCTGGAGCCATGTCAGACTCCAAACCAGTTACAAGTGGCGTTCCACAAGGCTCAGTCCTGGGATCTCTCTTGTTTGGTATATATTTCTCGGAGGTACAGGCTAACACGGAAGGACTGTGGCTGACCAAGTTCGCAGATGACTGCAAACTGGGTGCCATAATCGACTCTCCAGCCGACACAAGCATCCTACAAAAGGGCCTCATAGAAACAGACAACTGGTGCCAGAGTCATGGCCTCAAGCTAAACACCAAAAAGTGCATAGTCATCCCCTTTGGCAAAAACAAAGTGCCCACAAATTACCACATAGGTGGTAATCCATTGGCACGGAAGAAGTAATTAGGGACCTGGGGACCCAAGTTGATAGCAATCTCTCATTTGACAACCACGTGGCCAAAGTGGTTAGAAAAACATTTTATATAGCCCACCTAATCATGAAGGGATTCACATCTAGATCAGGGGATGTCATTGTGCCTCTTTACTCATCCCTCATCAGGCCCATAATTGAGTACAATGCCCCTTTTGGGATGTACCTTACCAGACACCTGCAGCAACTGGAAGTCCCCAAAAGTACCTCACCAAGAGGATCAAAGGGCTCAAACAGATGCCATATGCTGCCCGGTTAAAGAAACTCCAGCTCTACTCAGTGGCATACCGCCTGCTCAGAGACGATCTGTGCCTGATGTATAAAGCCATGTCCAACCCTGAATTAATGGACATGCTGCACCTCAGAAAATCCAAATCCCATCAAGCTACGCGCTCGAGAGACTTGAACCTCAGCACTGAAATAAATAGGACATGCTGGAGGGACAGATTCATAACCCAGAGGCTCCCTTCACTCTGGAATAAAATCCCAGTCCAGGTTAGGCAGAGTCCCTCATTGACTCTCTTCAAGAGGAATGTTGATGAGTGGATGGGAGATCGTAGGTTTACCCCGGGTATCACTTCTGTGTCACTGTTAGACAGAGGCACAGTATACTAACCTCGAAAAAGGGCATAGCAAAATTCATTTAAAATGGGTGGCGAAAGCCAAACACACTCTGGCTAGGCTTATAAATGCCCTACGGCAGATAGCCTAGTATGAACCTATGAACCTATGAACCTAAGACTGTAACCCATGGAATCTTTATGTGATAAAAGCAACAGGGAAACAAAAAGGAAAATTCATGTACAATGTTCATAAGAGGTAGAAAGAAAGACTTTGAAAGGACATTTGAAACTTTTATGCAAAGAAGTACTGGACATTACAAAGGTTTATGACAAAAGGGGTTCATGGACTGGTGCCTGAGACTGTAATATTGTGTTAAAAATAGAAAGAGAAAAAATTATGCATATACCAGGTAGCCAAGCATGATAAATGTGGAGGGGATTAGGGGTGTCATGCCAGTGTCTATATCACATTATCGAAATCTTACTACATCGAATCACTAAAGGTCGATGTTTAGTGATCGATGTAGTAAAACATCGAATAACATTTAAAAAACAAACAAACAAAAATAAAAACTAACTAGCATAGGCAGGGGGGGGCAAGCCTCCCTGCACCCCCATGTGGAGGGCTGCACCCCTAACACCACCCTTACTTAAATATTACAACTCCGAGACCACACTACATTGAGGTAAATGGAAATTTCCCCCTACGGAGATTTCCGTTTACCTGCACAACGTTCCGCGCTTTCGATGTTGTGGTGCTGACAGTATCAGCTTTGATATTGTCAGCTTTCAACATCATTTAGTAGGCCCTCATGCCACCCAGTGGTATAAACCTTGGCTCAAGATGATTGTCACTGCTGAAGTGGCACCCTGGCCCTATGTGCAAAATTGGAAAAGGGGTTGAGGATGGATGACTGGATGGATAAAATGCTGAGAATAATCCAAAACATGTTTTTTTTGGAAAAAGAAGGACATTTGATAAGTAACTGTGACAAAAGAAAATGTTATATTTGCTGGGAAATGGGACACAATGCAAAAAATGTGAATTGAAATATTATAAATGTAATAAAATTGGACATTTATGGATGGATTGCAAAAATGAAAATAAGAGTAAGGAAAAAGAAGGAGAAGAAAATGAACAAAGATAATTTTATAAGTAGCAGAAATAGAAGAAAAATTAGATGAGGAAAAATAATAAAGAGGGCACAGAAGAAGGTTCTGAAATAAGTGATATAGAAGACATAAAATGGGGGGGGTAGTAAAAAAGAATTATGTTGGTAAAAGGTAAATGACAGAAAAAGAAAAGTTAAAGGGATAAGTATAAAAGAAAAAAAGAAAGGAAATGGATGAAAAAGAACATATACATCTAATGATTCCGGGCTGTAATAATGCTTAAGGTGTTTGACTCACAGACACAAGGTACCATGTTTGATTCTCACCTTTTGGGATATAAATTGGCTAGTCTTAGAATGGCCTATTAAGAAAGCTAGCCCAATAATTAGCTATGAACGTGTGAAACCATGAATCTAAGGAAAGGGTAAAATTAACATTTTTACACTGTTTTCTGTAAATGTGAATAGTATTAAAACATAATTAGAAGAATAGAGATTTTGGAATGGTATAATACATGTAATGTGGATGTAATTTTATTAGAAGACGTAAGATTTTTAACAAATGAAATATTACAGATAAACTATGGGGAAGAAAGATAATCTGGAATTTGTGGAATGAGAGATGTTCTGGAATAGCCATATTCTGTAGAAATAAATAAAGATATTAGATGTAACTACAGCAAAATGGGAAGATTATCCTTTGCAAATGTAAAGAGAGGGTAGCCTAATGGTTAAGGTGTTTTCCTTGCAAACACAAGGTGCAGGGTTTGAATTTCACAAGGGATAATTGGCTAGGCTTAAAATGGCTCACAACGGCAGTTAGCTTAGTACTAATCTATGAACCTAAAATGGAAAGAACACATATACAGAATTATAACATTGTATGCTTATACTAGTTGTAAAGAAAGAGAAAGCTTATTTCATCAGATTTTACAATATGTATGGTTAAATATGAATATTTTAATAACAGGATACTTTAACTGTGATTTAAGAGGCAAGAGTAAACAGAAAGGAAATTATATAAGAAAAATGTTAGAAGTTCTAAGATGTGGTAAGTTAAAACACTGAAGAAACGTTGTAGTGTGGAGGGTGTGATGTTTACTTCCTCAATTATGTTATGCACTTAGTTCACTTAATAAAAATTGAACTGTAAAATGTGTGTTACAAAATAATCAAATAGAAAACAGTACATTGCCCACAGCTGAGTTAAAGATGGAATATCCTTTATTGAAACACTTAAGCAAGCAATCCTAGTTGAGTATAATGAAAAGCAAAAAAAAAACATTCCTTATTTATATTTATTTTATTTTCATATATTTTTTATTTGACATTTTTTTTACCAGGAAAATCTCATTGGGTTCAAGAGCCAGTTTCATCCAAGGCCCAGGGAGAAAAGCTCCATAAGTAATAAAAGAGAATTTAGACAGGTGCTAAAGAAAATACAAAACAATATCAAATTCTACATAACTAATAATGATACAATTATGAAGCAGAGAGCTGAAAGTACCACAAATAATGCAAACAAGTTAGACAGGTACAAAAGAAAATACAAAACAATATCAAATCTTACATAGCTAATAATGATACATTAATACTACCACAAACTAACAAATTCCTGAAGCTCATCACCAAGTATAGACTCAACCTAATACTTGGTGGTGATATTCACCCCAACCCTGGCCCACTCACTTCAGATACACATACCCCCTCTACTTGTAATCTAAGCTACAAACCTACAATAGGCCAACTAACTCTCTCCTAGTCTGTCATCTCAATATTAGAAGCATTAATAACAAGGTACATGAATTGCATGCACTTCTGGATGTCCACTCCCCTGAGATTCGCTGTTTAACTGAAACCTGTTTAAAACCTAACACTAAAGACAATGAAGTGTTACCACCTGGGTACAACATACACAGGCTGGATCGTGCTTCGAGGAAGGGGGGTGGGGTAGCTGTACTCTATAAATCTGAGTTGAATGTCACCATAGATGTAATACAACCTCCTCAGATTAATAACTCAGAGATTATTGCCACCAGATTGCAACTTAATAAAAATAAATGCATTAATATCATCTGTATGTACATTCCCCCAGGTAACAATATATCTACATTTGAAGATATCCTGCACTGGCTATCATGTCACTATCCCCAAGAAACCCTACTACTTGGAGACTTTAACATAGACTGGGGCACCTGTTCCTCAGAATCCCCAACCACCCATATTAACCTGCATGCATTTACACAAATCATATCCACCCCTACCAGGATAGGTAAACCCAACCAAAATGAAAGTATACTTGACTGGGTACTCATAAACAGTCACCCCCAACTGTACACCTCTGGTACTCTCCTTAATGGCCTAAGCGATCACCTTCTCACATATGTAATTAAGCACAAAACCATTAATTCCCAACAACCCTTATTCAGAAAGTTTAGAAACAATAAAAACTTTGACCCTGCCAAATTCCAACAAGAACTAAACTCATGTAATTGGTCTATTCTAAAACACCTCCCCTTAGAGGAAGCAGTAGCATGCTTTAACAACAAATTCCTTGAGATCCTTGATTTGCATGCACCTGTTCGTTCAAAGAGAACCAAGGCAAAAACTGCACCATGGCTTTCTATAGAGTCTAAACTCAAAATTACCCTTAGAAACAAAGCATGGGCTTTATGGCATTCTTCTAAAGACCCTCAAAATCACATTAAATACAGGCAATCCAGGAACGAAACCAAAAAATCTATTTTACAAGACAAAAAACAATACTACTGTAATTTACAGACAGTAAATCAAAATAACCCTCAGAAGTTTTGGGCAGGTTTAAATAATCTACTACATCCTGGACAAACTTCAACCCCAATCCCTGCTACTACTATTGATAAAACCCCTGAAGATGTTTCTGATAGTTTTAACCAATTCTTTACTGAGACAATTCAAGCCCTAGCTAGCCAACTACCTCCTAGCTCCCGTGGTCCTGAAAGTAGCACCCCTAGAAACCTACTTGCATTCAGCTTCCAACCAGTCACCACTTCACTTATCCGTACCTTGATCAAAAAATTAAAATCCACTACACTTTTTGCTGATCAACTCCCTGCCGAGTACCTACAAAAATCAGCTGATGTTATTGCTTACCCCGTCTCAATACTAATCAATCGAACCATAGTAGAAGCTAAAATTCCCACCATCTGGAAAATATCTTACGTAATCCCACTTCACAAAGGAGGCAGCTTTACTGAATTCTCCAATTATAGGCCAATAGCTATACTCTCTCCACTTGCAAAGATTATGGAAAAATGTATTCATAGATAACTCATGCACTACCTAATCCAAAATTGCCTTATGGCAGACACTCAGCATGGCTTCCTTCCTCATCACAGCACTACTTCAGCCCTCCTAGCTTTTACTAACACCATAAACCATAATCACAACAATAATTATATATCCTCAGCCCTCTTTTTGGATCTTTCCAAGGCATTCGATATGGTTGATCACCAACTTTTAATCCACACCCTGCAAACATTCTGTCTAGATACTGAAGCCCTCCAATGGTTTCAATCCTACCTGAATGGTCGACAGCAGACTGTCCTCTGACAGAACAAACTCTCTAACCTTCTACCGAACACCCTTGGAGTACCACAAGGCTCTGTACTAGGGCCCTTGCTGTTCTCCATTTTCATTAACGACCTTTATACTGTCATCCCAAAAGTCAGCTGTATCCAATATGCTGATGACTCTACTCTGATTTGCTCAGCCACATCTCCAGTAGAGTTATGGTCAGCTACCCAGACCACCTTTAATACAATAGAAAACTAGCTCTGTGTCACTGCTGGACAGAGGCACAACAAACTAATGGGCACAGTATTTTTTCATATAAGGGGTGGCGTAAGCCACAATAATTTGGGCTAGGCTTATAAATGCCTTAGGGCAGATAGCCTAGTATAAACCTATGAACCTATGAACCTATGAACATCGTCTGATCCTAAATCCCCAAAAAACTAAAATGCTGTTATTTTCACCAACACGTAGGTCTACCGCTTTCACCTTTACCATAAAATCAAATGATGGCACAATAATCTCACCTGACACATCTACAAAACTATTAGGTGTCATCATAGACAATAATCTAAAATTTGACCTACATGTTCACCAAACTATCAAAACCATCAATAAAAAACTAGGATCACTTTACAGAATAAAAGCCTTCCTAACCCCTCCAGCTAAAATTGCCATAGCTCACTCTCACCTTCTTTCAACCCTTCTGTATGAATCCCCTCTACTCTCGAATTTAAACAAGACTGTCCTTAACAAACTCTCAATTTGCTACAACCACATTGCCAGGTTTGCCTCTGGGCTGCCTTTTAGGACACATCATTGCATCAATCTAAATCAGCTTGGGTGGCTTGAACTACCCAGCCTAATCCAGTATAACCAACTGATTATGGCCTATAAAATCCTCTATAATCCGGACAATACTCCTGCACTTAAAAATATAATCACCCCCTATAACAATCCTAGACCTCTTCGATCCTCTAACAAACTACTAATTCAGACTAGCAAAATTAATAACACAGCCGGTGACTCTCTCTTTGCAAACTCTGTAAGTAGATCCTGGAACTCTCTTCCAGCTGATATTACCTTACTTTCCACTTTAGGTCAATTTAAAACTAGACTCCAACAACATTTGTCACTTAACTGGCTATGACAATGTATCAAGCCTGGCTAACTCCCTCTAGAATGTGTAAAAATCTGTTAACCAGTTTACTGTGTAATTTAATTTAATCCTGACTTGTGCTCAGGATTAACTGTAACCTGTGGAACTTGTTTAACTTGCTTACTTATGTAATCTCCGTAAATAGTCTGTTTGTAATATGTAATGCTGGTATTATGTAATGCTGTATCTGCTTACCCTTGGAGCTTTTCTCCCCGGGCCTCCACTGAAAATGGACATGCATCCAGTCGGACTATCCCGGTCAACAAATGTACAATAAATAAAAACAAAATAAAATAAAATAATAAGCAGAGAGCTGAAAATACCTGGGTGGAAAAAAAGTTTTTCACAGTTCATGAACTTAACATAACATATTATTTAATTAGTGATTAAATGAAATTAACATAACATATTACATGTGAGGGATTAGAAAGATGGAACTGAAGTGGATAGGGTAGAGTGGATGGAGGGTTAACTAAAAAGAGTAGTGAGGGAGTAGAATGAGCCTGGGTAAGTCAGTAAGATGAAGTTAGAGAAAAGATGAGATAATGAGAGTAATAAGCAGAAGAAGGGAAAAGCAGAAAGGGTCAGGGGGAGGAGGAGGGTAGCTAATCAGAGTGCTTGGGGCAAGAGAGTGCTTATTCAGGGTGGTTCTGTTAACAGCAATTAAAACATTAAAATCATTCTTTTAGCAAAATCCCCCATTGCCCTTACCACCATAGTATACTCTGAGACTGTGCTACCTAAAAACTACAACTAAAAAGCTAAATTAAACTATAAGATCAGCTTAACACTTTATATACACTAACCAACGAATCCAGATCTTTATTAATTAAGAAACTAACTAATAAAATGACTAACTAACAAAATAACAAAAAGATCTACGATTAGACATCTACCAGAATAAATAATAATGAATATAAACTAAACCACTTTTAAGAAAGATTGCTTTTGTATCAAATACTTCATCGGGTTTCTGTGTCAAAAATAAATCATAATATGAATGAACATAAGTATAAATCTACAAATGAAAACCTAAATTGGATGAAAAACATAAAAAATAATTGCAGCATATGATGGTAGGACAGGAGAAAAGAGAAGGGATTGGTTTGGCGGATGAGGGGGGATCTCATCTGCCTGCTATTTGTATCCTAGATGAACTACACTCATGGCCCATTTGTCTGACACAATCTGTTGCCAAAGAGGGAAATGGAGATTCAGAGTTTCTGGAAGGGGGCCATCAAGGTGGAAGGTTGAACAAGTTCCCTTTTGTAGTCATTCTGACTTGACTGACTGTCTTTTTTTCTGGGAGGTGGTTCTTGCTTTCTTTTTGGAACCTCCCTGTCGTTGCTTTTTAATCATCTGCTTGCCAGCATTCTGCTGAGACTGTTTATTGTGTTTCTTGCTAAAACTGGGCAAGGGAGCATAAAATCCTTTGCACAAATTAGATAAGGAGGACTGAAACATCTGAGAAATTTCTTTAATCATCTTACCTCTCTCATCACACTTTTTGATAAACTCTGCAGCAGAGTGTCCAAAAACTAAATCTCTTTCCAAAGAAGAATACAAAATGTCATCTCAAGTCTTCTGTGAGGTTCTGAGAATACAGCCAAACAAATGTCCTCAAAGCAGTATGAATGACAACAGTCCTGGAAGCAATAATTGCAGGCTTATAAACGTACTTCAGACAATGAGTTGTGACCTGTGAAATTACAGAAACAAAACTATATGAAGTAGATTTTTCCTCACAAGAGGAACTGCAGCTAAAACATTCTTCATACTTTCATAACTAGACAGTATAATCTTTAATATATGAGCCTGACAATTCAGAAATACCAAAAATCAAAGTTGCAGAAGCATATACTCCCCCCCACCCAACTTATCATTAGCTTTACCATCCTTGTCAGAAGGAGAAGGATTAGAATTAACCAAAGACTTGTCTGCAGCTGGACTATCTAAAGCAATAGCTGCTTGTTCATATCTGGGATTAGTGTGTAAAACTAGAAAGACTGAGGAACTTCTACATTCTATCTGCTTTATTAGGGGCAGCAGTTTGGCTGCCAGGGAAACAACAGACAATAACAAACACATCCTCAAATGCTGTCAACACTGGGGGGTAAGTGAGGGTTCTGGAAATTCCATTTATAGCAAATCATAATATTTTCTAAGGGATTGAGAAACCTCAGGGTTCTTCCACTGAACACAATGGTTTATTCTGGAGAAAAAGAGTCCCTCACAGGGAGTGTAAGATACCACACTCCACAGAATCTGAATCAGAATCAGAAACCTGGAAAAAAGTCTGAATTAATCCGTTCACATTCATTTGCAGATTCCAATTCTTGAAACTCTTCAGAGAAAGAGGAATCCATTTTTCATTTACCAGAAACCACCTAATAAGAAGGGCTAATAGCCTGCACAAGATGCTGAGTCAAGCCCAATAAATTAGTCCTGTTCAGCGTAACTGACACAGGAGAAGCTAAATGTCACATTTTCTGTGCCTTTTTGTCAAAAAAGCTAGAGAAAACAGATTTCCCCAGGAATGAGCAGACCATTCTGCCTAAGCAGGGGTACATTTCCTGCCCCTTCTACCAAGAGAGACTGAGTGGCTCTCCCTTGCCCACTGAAGGGACCCCAACAGCCGAAGAGGATATGTCTAACTCCAAAGTGGCTGCATGGACAACACCAGATGGAGCCAAAGAAAAATATGACTGGTCTGCAGAATTAGCTTTGGCCACAGCAGTCACCCAGTTGTGGTTGTGGAAAAATATACAGCTGGCTGTGATGCCGAAGGCTGCTTAGTACCAATGACGCCTAGCACCAATAGTTAGTAAATCAGAAAATAGCAAAGAAAAAAAAAACAGTAGAACTTATTTTAAGTACTTTCCCTAGCCCCAAAATGTAAAATAAACATTTTTTTATCAACAGAAAAATATAGTTTTAAGCAACTTTTAACATTTTCTCCACAAAAGTAAAACTGCCCTGCTGTTGAAAAGTGCATAAAAGTCACAAGACAGTCAAGGAAACACTTTTTCCTAGCTTAAATGTACTTTTATCTTTCAAAAAGTAAGTATAAAAGTAACATAGAAGGTTTTTCCTCAAATGAAACTTATCTGCCCTGCAATGGAACAAAATTAGCCGACCATCTATCCTCAAAAACTCACAGAGAAATACTGTTCTTGGTAGTAGGAAAGATGTAAAGGGCTTTGCACCCACAACTGTCCCTTTTAGTGGCTCATGTAGAAGGTGCTCTGAGGTTTGGAGGCTGGTCAGCTGTTAAATTTTATGCAGCCTATTGCAGCAGTGATCAATAAGAAAAACATCAAAGCTTTCTGTTGATGACAAACATACTGAGATATGTGTTCTCTATGGGCCAAAATAAGTTTGATATTAATATGCTGTAAGGAAAGCAGATGATAAAATAATTTAATTTGTTATACAATGCTGCCTACTGACAGGAAAGGTAGTCATGTTGTTACAGATGATGGAAATGTCACAGCATAATCCAATATTACATAAATGACTACCAACAGTCCTTAAAATTTCACATGATATATTAAGGAATTTGGGAGATTTTCTGACTAGCAGTTTATGCATTAAGATGCATCTATGGCTGCTACAATATCATGTCTCAGAGGTGTATGTCCCTGTAGAAACTGTAGTTTGCCCTATGATAGCTTCTTCTTTTACATTTATTAATGGGAAAAAAATTACCTGAGAGATGACTATTCATGTTGAACGGAAGTTGTGGTATATGTCCCTAAATATTCTTCCCATTATTATAAATACATGAAAGAAAAGGATGAAGAGCAGAGTACAAGAAGATATGCCTAACATAAAGAATATGAATATTGTTAGTTGTAGAACTGAGCATCGTACTGAAAAACATAACCAGCAAATAATTGATTTATAGGCTACTTTGTTGGAGTAGCATGAATCTTGTCTCCGGGTGGCAACCATTTAAAACAGATAATTGACTATAAAGAGGGGATATTTATTTTTAATATATGATTCATTTGACCATCCAGGATTAAATTTGATGTGTAAATTGAATAACTTAATGGTTTAAGACAGTTAATTGTTTTTTTTTTTAATCAGCATGTGATTGTATTAATGTATATACTGCATGCTGTTGTTACACCTTAGTGTCTCATTTCCTCCCTTGAAGGCATAAGCCAAGGTGCCAAAGAAATAAAATTATCTTAACTACTACAGTTTGATTGTTTCTTATTGTATTTTAGTTGTGCTTTTAAATGAATAACTGCTCCTTAGATAACTGAAGAATTATTGTGCAAACATGATTCAGTCTCACTGTGTTCTTTAAATATTGTGATACAGAGAGCTAACAAAATGTTGAGAACGTAAAGTTACTTAAAAAAAAACAGTTTCTCTACAAATAATGAAAAGGAGACCAGTTGGTTATTCTGATGACATATTTGTTAATTTGTTAGTTTGTTTTTGTTTAACTGGGCAGGTAGACTGTCTGAAGACCCTTTTTACTCATGATGAAGGCCAAATGGTACAAAAGTACAATGTACAATATAGGTGGGGATAATGCTGTAGGGCATTTATACACAATACAATAAGTGATACATTAAGTATAATGCATTACATTAGTACAATAATACAACATGGGAAGTTTTAAGTGTTAAGGCAACTGTAAATTTTAAACAATGGAAATGATCAGCTGTACAGAACACCACATGTGAATACTCTGAACTGTCATGCAAAGTACATGTTAGCATTAAATTCATGTTAGCACTACATTACTTGTACAAAAAGACATTGTTATAGCAGAGCAACCTTTCAGATATCAATTTTTTAACAAATGTTTAAGTGTTAGTACATATTCAAATGATGCTGTTTACATATACGACATTTAGATCTTTACTGTTTGTCTTACGATTAAGGAATGTGAAAGTATGTGCCTTAGACTAGTGTCAGACGTGGTGTAATGAATATATATAATATAAATAAGAATGTCCATATCCTGCAGGTGTCAGCAAACCAGCAAGATGGCTCAGTGGTTAAGGAATCCCTAGGTACAGGGGTTCATTACTGACCTTTGGTTACTGGTTGTGTAAAGTTTGCATGCTTGTATTTTTCATCTTTGCACTCCTTATCACTAACATGTTAATATATCATTTTTATTAACTTGTGCATCACTATAATTGTGTCACAAGCCATTAATTATCTGGCTTAAAATCAAAAGCTTTAATGACTGATAATCTGTTTCTCCACACTTTGAAAAAGAAAAAAAATGTGGGTGGAAGTTTAGAGTGCAATGAATACATTTTGTAAAAAAGCCTAGCCATAATGTATCCTTAAAAGCTATAAACAGCAATGTTTACAATAGCATATTATTGTAAGCAAAAACATGAAGCAGTCATTTGACATTTAATGATCTTGTATGAAGACTAGAAAGAGTAGGATAAACTTGTATGCATATAAATAACAAGCTGAAAAAAGCCTGTATACATTTACATAGACTGTGGTTTTTCAAAAGGTACGATTACAGAACATAAAATAGCACTTATGCTGTTATAGAATAGAGTGGAGAAAATTCCCTCTTCTTAAGGAATGCAGCGAGAAGTTCACTTGTGTATAGAATAGAGAGGGAAAGACTTAGAGAAGTGAGAAATCTGACACAGAAAGTCATCGATTTTCAGAATCATTGCTTACCATGTCAGCATTGTAGCTAACTACATGTCAAGTAAGAGGAAGCCTGATATTAGGCATTATAGTTAATGTCTGTCATCAATCGACGTGAAGAGATAATGAACTTTGTAAATATGGAAGGAAAAGTCGCATTTAAATAACAATACATTTGTCCTGTTGAGAGCTTGTAGTCTGTAGCTAGTTGTAACATTTACTTTATTTGATGAACAAAAGAATGAAGTGAATGGTTTAAGTAACAAAAGTGTATGTGAATAAAATAAAGTTTTTACTAATTTAGCTGAATAACCTCAACAAAGTGTGATAATTGATGATAAACATACATATGCTCAACCTGATATACATTAAACAGCCCCTGCTTCTCACCCCACTATTACTTTTCTTCTTTTATCAAGTCCTTTCATTGTAGAGAAACATCATATTACATCATTACACAAGATCCAGTTCAAGGTCATGCCAGTATTTTAAAACTGACTGAAACTAAAACCTAACTTTGACACACACTCTTCAACCTCGCCAGCTGCTGTATGGTGCAATTCCTTTGCTAGTAATAAGTTTCAGTTTAAATACTATGTGTGAGATGTATGTTCCCACTGAAGCCTAATGTATTAATTAGCACAAATTTACATCTCGGTTACTGTTCCTGTCAATATTATATAGTCCAAAAGAATCAATCTGAGTTAATCATGGCACTCGCATCATGATTTCAAAAATAAGAATTTTCAGTGGACATTATTTCAAAAGTTTAAATTTCTAAAAGTATATTATTTGACTTACCCCATAGGTGCTGCAACCAAGGAGGTGGTAAAACTGAAGGCAGGGGGTGTAGAGGTAAAGATGATAGGGATAAAGTGCATTGCAGCCACTACAAAAATAAATAAATAAATCCATATTTAAAAAAAAAAACACCATGCTTATAATCTCAGACTGTTGAAATTTTGCTCATTCTAATCTTTCCAGTTTTGATAAGGAGATATTAACAGAATGCATTTGGGTGTAATCTGGAAAGGTTTAGCAAGTTTGATAAACCTGTTTCTTAAACCGTTGGTTAAGCAGGCACCACTAATGTGCAACTCCTGGATCAGCCTAATACTAATTAATGTGATCGACAGTAACCACACCAAAATACCCTGAGAAACAGGTGTATAGGAATATGCAGTTTATACCTGAGAGGTAGCACTTCATATACAGAGGAGGGCATTAAGGTTCTTTGTTTGCACACTCCTGATCTTGGTTATCCTCGTACATATTTAAAAGCCTATCAAGTCTACTCTTTAACTGCTCTTTAACATTTTACATCCCTCTCCATTCCTTCCTTCCTTCTCCTGCAGCCATTCTCTACCTGCTGCATGCCATCTTAACTTCTGGAAAGAAATTCTAAGGGTTCACATCTTTCCCCTTGAGGCAGTATGTATAGAAAGTTTGGAGTAGCCAGTACCTACAGTTTGCTACCTGTACCCCTGTATTGCCTTTCTGTTCTTCCTGTTCAAAATAGCCCTGACGCATGTCTCTAACTTAATTTCATGCTCCCATATCATGTGCATCCCACATGAGTTCTGGTTTCTAGTAAGACAATTATTTGCTTATTATTTCCATGGGTGTTTCCCTTCTCCTTCATCTCATTTATTATTTCTGTAGTTTTGTCTGGAATCCTTCTAAGATTATATGATGTTTTGGGAGGTGATAAAAAATTATTTGTTGGAATATGCGTAAGTCAAAATGACAGAACGGGCTGGTTTTGCTAAAGAATCCTGTTTTGTTATAAATAAAACACAGAAGAAACAGCTAAAATTACACAGAACAAAACATCATTAATAACAATAATAAAAAAATGACTATGCTCCATTCAATGCAGATTGACAAAACATTAAATATGAAACAAAAATCACTTTATTAAGTGCTGTCATCCCATTCATTATAATCGGAGATTTATAATACCATCACCTTGACCTCCACCACCTTTACTACTTTAATTACAACTTTATGGTAATCATACAATTTATCCTATGTCAAAAATCTTATTTGTGCATGTTATAAACATTCTTTAAAAACTCTAGAAAGTCATCAATAGACATATATAAAAATTGATGCTTAATAAATAAGTGTATGTACACAATATCAACCTGCCAGTATCCCAAATAACTTTATTTCTGATAGGGTCTCTGCTATTCAAGCTTAGTATGGATGAAAACTTCAGTTTTATTTTTACATAAAGGACTCCAGATAGATTTTAATACCATATGAATTTAGATTCCAGTGAAAGTTTACCCCACACTTACATATACCATTTACTAATCCAAAATACAATGACCGTGCATTCTCCAAACATCCATAACTTACAATATAAATTCAATCACATCATCAGAAACTTCCAAAATGCAATTAAATACCTTTTCTACAAGCAGACCAGCAGTAAATGTTTCATAAATAATTCCATAATTTAATTTTCAGTTCCCCAGACATCACTTCTACTAAAAAGAATATACTTCTGCCATACTAAATTTTAACATTGCACCATTTGGTTTCAACTGTCTTACTTTTATTCAATAAACAAAGTCCAATGAACAAATTACACATAACATCTCCTGACATATTTTGAATAATATGACTGTCTGTGCAACATGACATTTTTTCACCTTTGGTAGAAATTTATGTCAATCTAACCCTATTTTATTCTTCAGTATCTATTTCTACATACATTATAATACCATTTTAGTCTTTGTATCTCCACCCTGATGACCATCACTTATTACAATCAGTCATCTAGGTTATACTTTAAATAGAACCATTATGCACATTGAAAATTCCTTGGAATATTAATGTAACATTGAACTGTTTGAGTATCAAAGCCTCTTATTAATTACAAATAACACTGGGCAGTCTGTGATGTTTAAACATTTGCATAATTTGTTTGTTGTGTACACTTTCGGTTGTAAATCTCAGACTGGCTTGAAAATGGTCCACTAACATCAGTGGTCTGCCCTGCTCAACAAATAAATAATTACATGCAAGCATAAATAAACAGATAATAAAAACTCAAATAGGCTATGCAGAAATAAGAGCACAGACTATGTTTTATTAAGAAAGTGTTTTTTATTCTGCATTCCATAATGCTGAGTATTTTGTTATTATTTTAATACTCTATGGGTGTTGCATTAGAAATGCAGTTTTTGCCATCTGAAATGAAGTACTGGTATAGGAAACCAAAACTAATATGAGCTGAGCTTTTTTGACAGGTAATGAAAGAGAATGAGATCTATGAAAGTTGTATCAACTAGCCAGAAAATGGGTTATGGCTGGTACAATATTGTTTGTGGACTGAAACTATTTAGATAAGACCTTAAAACATGTTTGTTTTGCTGATGTGATAAGGACGTGTAAGCATAAAAGATGACATTTAAGTTGTCAATCCCTGTTACACTAAATGTAATCTGGAATAGGAAGGTGTTGGTGTTGGATAATCCTGAATAGGTGGTTAAGCAAATAAATAAACTGCCATTATGATTAATGTATTTAAAATGGAGTAAAAGGGGGAAAATCTATTGAATTGAGAGACACTAATATAACAGAACAAACAGAAAATGAGTGAAATAAATGGTCAACCACAACTGAGAAGACAGCCTGCTTTTAAGAGCATATCCTGGTACAAGGTGGTTGGAAGAAATGGAAAGTTCAGCATGCAATAGAAATTTAAGGAAGATGAGGACTTTGTGAGTAATAATAAAACAAACAGGACTAAAAAATAAAGAGACAGAATGTTGCTAATGTCTCATTTTGTGTAAATACTTTGTTTATTCTGTGATTATTAATGAGTTTGCCATAAAGGCGTACTTTTTCTTTCTGTATATTTTTTCATACTGGTTGTTTTCCTAGCAAAATAGCATATTTCCATGTGGTGAGTGTTCTCCAGTTATAAAAAGATTTATAGATAATTTAATATTAGTTAGAGTGGATTAAAAATAGTAATGTTTCATATGCTCCAAAAACAAAAACAAGCTGATTTGTTATATTTCCCTTAGTTTGAAAGCAAGTTATAATAACACTTGGTAGAGTTGAGCTACATACACAAAGGGACATGGTACAATATGAGAGCTAACATATTGGGTTAATGACGAGAATTATGTATTTCAAGAATTTCACGATAATTACGTATTTCATGCCTCATCTTGAAATAATCTCATAAAGTATTAACCATTACCCAGACTTTTACTTTAACATTCTAGTTTGTTAAATTTGACTTGGTTTCCAGTTATAGTATCAAGTGATAACATTTAACCATGTGCCTGAGGGGGCATGCATTATATGAGAAATTTAAATATTATGCTTGAAATTAAAACTGTACACAATACCTATAGGCTATGAATAATATTTTGTTTTAGAAGAAAATCTAACTGTCGTTTTTCTTATTTTGGTTTACATCTTAATGTACAGTTTTATATAAGTGACCAGTTTTTATATGTGCTGATAAGTTGTGTTGTCTGCTCTTTCCTTGTTTTGGTTCAATATTAGTATAATACTGTTTTGTGCCATTATTCATTTTGCTGTTAGATGGTTAATCTGTTTATTTTATGTTTGTTAACTGTTTTTAATGTTATGTCCATGTTACACTGTAAATTTGTTGTTTTTAAATATGCTTTTGGTGTGGGTGTTGGTTTAAAATAGTCTTAGAACTAATTCACCTTCCTGGTTACCAAACTGAATATGTAAGCATGTAAATAAATCAACCAATAAATATAATTAATAGGTGAAGCAATTTTTATATTCAGGATTTGGGAGTTAAAGTAACACAGTGCCATAAAAGCGTGCTACTGAAAGTGAGGTTGTCTGTAAAAAGAACAAACGTTTACTTATTTATTTTAGTTTGTTTACTGGGGTAGGGCACTGACCCCTATAGCCCATTTAAAGGCACAGCCCAGGTGAAGATATTGACAAAAAAAAGAAAAAACAAATTCATAAACAGAGTAATCACAGGAGGTAGATAATCCCACAGACAATTGATACAATATATAAATAATATTAGCAGAGTAGAAAATCAAATGTGAATACATTTTTGTGGTAAATGTGAAAGGGAAGCAGCAGATGAGAACAGAGGATCAAAGCAGAAGTGATACATGTGAGGAGGCAGTCAGGGTATGTGTCCAGTGGAAAAGCACTTGCAGTCAGATTTTTAATGATGCTGTCTTTTGAGTTGAGCTCTGAAGGTAGGGAAAGAAGAGACTTCTTTAAGGTGAAGGGGGAGGGACTGCCAGAGTTTGCATGTGAAAATGGAGAAGGAATGGTTGGTACAGTGTAGTTTAATCTGGAGTATCTGGAGTAAGTTAATTGGGGGAGGTTGTGTAATTTGTAGGGGGTGGTTGTATTATGGAGTTTGGCTGCAAGACGTGGAAAGGCACCTGGTTAAAGTAGTTTGAAAACAAGAGACCCCAGGAGTAGCTCAAATCTGTAGAGTCTGGTAGTCATTTGACCTTGGAGAGGGTGGTGTTGTGGTGTTCCTCAGTGAAGGAGTTGGAAATGAATTATCAGATTTTGTTTTCAATGGAATGTAGAGTGGATGATTTTAGAGGCTGTGGATATGATAGGGGAGCCTATATTCAAGTTGAGCAAGGAAGACTCCTTTGCCTATTGAAGTACTGGCTGGTTTGGACAGAAAGGGAGATATTTTGCAAGACCAGAATAAAAGACAACTGATCTTATTCCTAGTGTTTTCAATGTAGCTTTGGAAGTTAGGTGACTGGTCTACCCATAAGCCTAAGTATTTAAAGGATGTGCTTGTTTCTATTGCGCAACCATTGAGTTTGATATTTAACCATTAACCAAGAAGTACTGGTTTATCAATTGTTGGCAGGGTATTAAAGTCTGTGTATTAGCTTTGCTTTTTAATATAGTAATAAAGAAAATAAATATATAATATGGAACAATACCTGAGTATCCAAAACAAACAGTTGATTAATTGCATAATGGTTTTGTTAAAATAACAAACTGCACATTTCACTTATTGAAGTATTACTTTATGTTTTATTTTTACTTGTGATTCTCTTATAATACTCCTCCTGATGTTGCAAAGAGTGTAGTTTTATTGTAGTTAAGAAACTAAGCAATGCACAGAATGTCTGAATAACAATATGAAAGCGAATGATGAATAAAAATAACAAATGGTACTGAGAGGTGAAGCATTAAGTGCCAGAATGTTGAACAAAGGAAAGAATAAAAGAACCATATGGAGTGAAGTGTTAAAGGATGATTACACTGTTTGAGCATTCAGTTAATAGCTTTGGTTTAGAAAATGAAAGACAGATGTAGATAGTTTCTCCTATTTCAAAGCATGAAAAATGAATGGAGCTTCTATAGTGCTTACTGACTTTATGGATTGAGAAATGGTGCTAAGTATGTTATGAAAAAGTGCAATTATAAGACACCTGTATCTCTTTACATTCTGTTAGGATGCTGATGGGAAAATTGATGCAAGGAATGTGGTGAAGTAGGAATGCAAAACAGACTGGAATATAAAATAAAGATACTCTGAGAAATGATATATATGAACGTGGATGAAATAAGTAACACTAAGTGAGGTCTTGATATTGGAAGTAAAACGCTACTAGTCACTTTAACATAGAGAATGTGCATAATGATGTGTGCAGTAATGGATTTGAGATAGAATGGATTTTAAGAGACAAAAACAAAAATACATTAGTATCTGTCTTATGAGATGAAGACTATAAGTAGAAATGGTAGGAAAGAAGAGTGTTAAAAAGGAGGACAATTCTGGGATGACATGAGACAATAGTACAGCTCACACAGTCTTAGGGAATGTTCTGCTTGTTAACTGGCTGAGGTTGTTTGAGGGGAAATGGAAGGAAACATCACAGATGTCTACTAAACGTGACAGAAATTTAAAGGGAAAGTAAGGGTGTTAATGAAGGGTATCATAAAAGAAAAGTGAGATAGGTGATTAAGATGTGTGGTTGAAAAAATAAAGATATTAGTATGGAACCACCTGGCTTTTACTTTGCCTGAGGGGAATAGAGACATGATTTATATAAGCAGTGGTATAGTGTGGCAATACACCATAAAACTCCACTGCCAATCAATGTGCGGACAAGGTGATCCGCTGTGGCGACCCCTAACTGGGAAAAGCCGAAAGAAGAAGAAGAAGAAGGTATAGTGTGGCAATATTAAAATTATTTGAAAACAGAGTGCAATATTTTAGAACAGATAATATGAATTTACCATGAGAATAATACTGCACAGATAAAAATAAGACAGTGACTGTTTCATATTTAGTTGGTTGATGTACTAGTAAACATGTTAAAATGTGAAATGGTGTTAAATGGATTAGAAAGAGGAAGTTCTATGCCAATAAATATTTTTGTTTGTTATTTTCCATAACGTCAATAAAATTGTTTGTTGATATAAACAAAAAAAGAAAGAAAGAAATTAAAAAATAAATAAAAAGTTGCATGTCTATGGTCTAATAACTTTGTATGCCATGGAGCAGGGCTTTTATACCATAGAATGGCATAAAAATCTCTGTGCTATTCATAAATGAAGCATCTTAAAAAATAGGATAAGACACAAAATGAAGTACCTGACAGGTTTTAAAGCCATTATGTTCACAAAGAGGCACTTCATTTCTGCCTGCTGTCTGACAGTGAAATGCTTCTTACATTTATATATTTTTTTAGTAACTGGTAGCACATGAGCTAGTAAAGTTCTACACATTAGAAATAATTGTGATTAGATCTCCAATCATAACCCTTTATTATGTGTCCTCAACATGGATGTCGTGTAACCTCTCGTGCTTTGCTCTTTAGGTGACTTTCTTGGTGCCCATGTCTAAAATGCATAATAACCTGTATATAATCACTGACATTATAACAATCCTCTATATAACACATGAAAAGGCATGTTTCCACAGATGTAAAGAAGTAAAGGGAGAGTGTGTTGAAGCTTGTCTAAGGCAACTGCATGAACTAGCTGAAAATTATTAGCTTTATGACCCAAAAGATGAATAAATGAGACAGAATATTGCTTGTGCTGTCTGATGTTGAACTGTCTAAAAACTTACAGCTCATTGTTAATCTAACTTAAAAAAAAAAAAAACAATCCAAACTGATGCAGAGATGGAAATATTTAAAAGGCAAAATGCAAATTTAGTCATGACCAAAGATGTGTGCAAGGTAAACTGTGCTGTTAATGTCAGGTTTCAAAAGAGGTATAATTCTGCTCAAACTAAATCATTGCATTTGAAGAAGAGTGAGTGTAAACTTGGAAAATGACTGTTACCATAATGAGTTGGAGCAGTGTACTGCATGTGGCGGAATTGGCAAGAAGTACAAGAAACTGTGCCACAAAGTTAATTAAAAAGTTTGCTTCTGAAAATAAATTAAAAATAATGTCCACAAAGCAGTGTTCATGATATCAGACACTACTGTGTCTGATGTAGAAGCAGACTGGCAATTTAAAATTCCTATTCATGGAACTCCAGTGAGCTTCAGGATTGATGTAGGGGCCAACATTATTTTAATATCCTACACTGCTCACAGAAGTTTTGCACAGCATGCACATCTGTATAAAACAGATTCAATCTGTAGCCCTACTAGAAAGCCAAGTGCATTGGTTGATTTCTAGACATGTCTAGGTTGAAGGAGCACAGGTTTCAGTTTATGGTTTATGTGTTAGATTTTCTTCCATAAATAATCTGCTCAGCAGAGCTGTGGTAGACGAATTGCCTGAATATATGTAGAGGTTTTTAATGACACTGACCTGCTTTATTAGCTAAAACTGAATGTTTTTCCATATGCCTTGACCATTTCCTATGCTGCCCAAACTAGAGGCAGAGCTTAGACAGATGCAAAATGTTGAGATAACTGAAAGTATAGCTGAATTGACTGACTGGTGTGATTTCATGGGCTCAGAGAATAAAGTGAATGGCATACTATGAAAAAAACTCACTGATGCAGTTGTGCAGAAATGGTTCATGCTACCTGTGCCAAAAGACACAGCACCAAAGCTTATTAAAGTAAAACTATTTTTCATGTGAGATGCTTCCGGTAGGTTTTGGCAAATACCTTTAGATAAAGAAAAATCTGACAACCTTCATTACCCCTGTGGGAAGGTTCAGCTTTAAATGGCTGCTGTTTTGTATAATTTCAGCACCAAAAATCTTTCATCATTAAGTGACTGGTTTATTCGATGTATCATCCGATGGTGCTATTGTTGTTGTTTTTTTTTTAATGACATCTTGGTATGTGGGTTAGATAAAGAAATAAATGGTTCTGGTTGGAAGCACTGCAGATAACAAATAGTACAGGTATAAATTTAAATGTTACATAATACATCTTGTGTGACTGAGTTAGGACAAGCACTAAGCATGATTAACTATTTGGGTAAGTTTGTGGCAGACCACTCAACACCACTGCATCTTTTAATCAATATGTTAAAGAAAAATCTATCATGGCCGTGGGAACATGCTCAATGCCAAGTATTCAACAAAAAAAGTTTACAACAGCTCCAGTGGTAGCTTACGATGAAATGACTGAACACAGAATAGTGGGTCTAGATGTTTATAACAATGGCTAAGATGCAGTTTTACTCAAAATGGATGAACAAGTTGAACAAGTATTAAGTTCTTTTGCCTATTACTCCTGAAGATTAACAGAATGTTAACAGAAGCTGAATAGAGATATTCACAAATTGAAAAAGAGTGACGTGTGTGTGGAATATGGGAAATTCTTCAGATATTTAATAAGGCCTGAGAGTTTTCATCTTCAAAGTGCCCACAAATCATTAGTTTCACTAATCAATTCAAACAACCTAGACAAAGTGCCACACACACCTTTCAACTTTTTAGTGCAAAAAATCTGGACAAAGTGATAAATAACAGGAGAAGAAAGGCTCAAGAGCCCCTATCTGCTTGAGATGGTGGTAGCTCCAATGGATGTAAAAGATTCTATAGCATCAATTAAAAAGAGGAGGGATCCTTTAATTAACACAACATAAAACATAATTTACATAGTTCATATTTTCAAAATATACCTATTTTCAGGTATTTATCTACACATTCTGATATACCATCTTCACTATTATTCTTCCACAGTTGATCCCCACTCCTTCTTCTACAACCATAATCTAATTTTTAAAAGGGTCTATATTACAATATCGAAGTTTCAAAACTTCAAATGTTCTAATATAGAACCCTAATCGGTGAAAGCTGAAAATATTGAAGCAACAGAAAACCAAATTTTTTTCCTAGGGAAAGAATTCAGTTATCCGTTTCTGTTGCTTTGGTATTTTCAGCTCTGTGGTGGAAAGTTACGGGTCAGGTTCAGGTAAGTGTGCAATTGAGTGCGGATTAGGTTAGTTAGGGTCAGGGTGTGGGTTAGGTATGTGTGCGATTGTGTGGACATAAGGGTTAGGGCGGGTTAGGTGAGTTAGGGTTAGGGCGCGGGTCAGGTAAGTGTGCGATTGTGTGGACGTGAGGGTTAGGGTGGGGTAGGTGAGTTAGGGTTAGGGCATGGGTGAGGTGAGTGTGCGATAGTGACGGACCTTAGGGTTATGGTTTGGGTTAAGGTAAGTGGATAGTTAGTGGTGTGTGTATAGTTTAGTGTAGGGTTAGGTGTAAGATTTTAGGTGCATGTGCGTGGACTGTTGTTTGTTTGGTGTGCTTGTGTTGTGTGTATGTGTTTTGAAATACTGTTCTGTATGTTCAATGTTTTCAGCTTTCACTGAATAGGGTTCGATATTAGAACATTCAAAGTTTTGAAACTTCGCTGTTCTAATATAGACCCTTCTTAAAATATATCTGCCAAAATCCATTTCCCATTAAACAAAATTTCATTCAGTCTTTTGTTACAAATAGCCCACATGACATAAAATAAATTATCTACCCTTATCACATATTCTTTCTTCTTGTTTCTATAATATCCATATATAATCATAGCCATATCTATATTGTTTACATCATTAATGTTGTCAAGAAATTTTTCTTCACATAACTTTTTCCACAGTTTAACCACTTTTTTACATTTCAAAAAATAAATAAATAAATAAATAACATGCTGTGCTGTTTCTTCCTCCCAACATAACAGACACATTATTTCAATGTTCTTTTTACATTGCATATACCCCTTGGGCAGCAAATTATCTATTATCAGTTGCCATAGAAAATCCTGACACTTTACAATCTTAGTACCCCACTTTTTCCTTACTGTAATGGCTTTCATTACTTTTTCTAATACATTTTCCCATACATTTACAGAATAGGTTCATGGGTGGTTTCTAGGCTGATGACCTCTAGGGACCCTTTTCAGCCTAGCCCTTTTTCCCAGAGGTAAAAACTGAAACCTTGCACCTTAGCTCTGTAAGGTAAACATCTTAACCATTATGCCAAACAATCATCTCCCAAAATAATAATGTTGTTTCATTATATTATTATACCACATTCTTTTATTCTTCTCTATATCAAGTTGCATTTTTTATGTTGATATTTTTTCTTGATAATTTTTATTCTGGTTATGTATATAATCTTTATCTTATTTTCTTATTTTCTTTATCTGCCAACATTTTTTGTACTGATATTTAAACATTTTCATGATTAAACTTCTCCTCTTTATTTATCTTAATTTAATATGCTATAGATGTTTAAAGAAGGAGTAAAAACAATTGGATTTAATAACCCCAATATCTTCTTCATTTTCTCTCATATACAATGTACCTGTTTTCTCTGGGTTTTCTCTTGAACCCTATATGAGAGAAAGCACTAATTGTACAATCTATTTTTCATATTTTTCTGGGATCATATAAACAGTTGACATATATGCTACTTTTCCCATTAAAATGGAATTAACTGGATAAACCTTTTTCTTGAATACTAATCTATAAGTTGTTCACATAAGATATATTTATTTCATTTATTTTATCAAACCTTCCAATTGCCTTATATCTACATAATTTCTCCATATTTTATCCCTAACAAATATACTTCATTCACTGATAAATATACCCATCAAAGTTTCACAATATCACACAAACCCTTACTTTCATGTTTATTCAAGGTAATTTCCATTTCCTTTAAACATCCATTCAGATAAGTCAACACTTCCCTCAGCCATATTTTTTCTTATCAGCCACGATTATATCATTACATATGCCAACGTTATTGGAATCACATTTTCTTTTACATCACAAATGTAGCATCTTTCATTTTATTAGCTATTTCACTCGCTATCACTTTCATAACCAATGTAAACAATATGCCACTCATGGGACATCCTTGTCTTATACCACAATTTGTGGATATTTCTTTACTCATTCACTGACAATCTCACTGTATTATTTTGATACGCTGACATACATATTTTCTAATTGTATTACCAATTCCATACTTTTCAATAAAATTCCAGAAAGTATCATGTCCTACTTTATGAAGTGCCTTACTAATATTACCTACCATAAATTTCATATCTTCCATTTTACTTATAATATCATCCATAATTTTTTAAACTGCCATTAATAAATCCTGGCATCCCTTCCCTTTTATACCATATATATATATATATATATATATTCTTCTATAATCTCCTTTATCCTTCCATCAATTCTCCTCTCTATTATTCTCATATAAAAATTATAATCTGTATTATTTTATGTGATAGGTCTACAATTTTTTATTTAATTCTTTTCATCTTACTTCCATATAATTTTTAATATCCCACTACATAGCTTTTCATAAACAAACACTTCTTTTAATCATGTTTGACAGTCTCTTAGTGTCTTGTACATTTCGTACTATTTAGCATTTGGATCTTCATACTCAATCAACATTTACTTTCTTAAGTACGTTATCCAATTTACTAATAGTAATTTATTTTTCAAATTCTTCCATAACTCATTCTTGAAATTGTCTTGCTTTCCATTCTCTCTTAGTTTCTTTATTTTTGTTCTTATACATATTTTCTACACGCTGTACTATAATACTCATAATTTGCTCTTGTGTTCTTTTTAACTCTCTTTGTACATTTTTTGTTTCCCTTATTATACAAAAAAACCCTCCTATACTATTTTAACCAAACATGTAGACACCTTCCCTGTCCTCCCTTGTAAATAATAGCTCTGCTTAAACAGTAATGTCTTAAATGTCTCTCAATTTATTTTATATAACTCCTTTTCCATAACATTATACTAGTTTTGTATTCATCTTTAAATTCTCCAACATGTTTCTATATGCCTTTCCATACTTCACTTTCTCTTCCTTCTTACTTCATCCTGCCACTGAAATAAGTACTTTTTATACTTCTTTTTAAATTCAATGCACCATTCAGACACATTTTTATAAAAATTCCTTATGATTATATGATCCTTCCATAACTGCAATGCTTCCCACTCTCTAAATTCATTCCATAATTTCTTATTTATTCTCTTTATTCTCTTTCCTATTTTAATGTACTCCCATTCTAACATCACCTCCATCCATATTGATAAATGATCTGAAAATCTTGGCTCTATGATATCACCATCTCCTACACCCAAACCTTCTGACAGTGCAAAACAATACATTTTTGATCCAATTGCTCAGCATCTAGAACTAACTTACCATACTTCTTGCACTTTTTAAATGTTTTTCCTTTTCTATTTACATTTTCCTCTTCAATCACAATTAAAGTCCCCTGCATGGATTATTTACATGTTAACCATCACATAATCTAATATTTGATGAAACAGACTCACTCTTTCATTTCCATTACTGCATGCATATAATGTTGTAAGTCTATAAAAATATTCTATCCACCTCAGATCTTTATTAATATTACATTTAATATGTTACTGTTTTTTACATAATACAGTCACTCTAGATCAACATTTACTTCCTAATATCCATATTATTTTTCCACTCATTCCTTTTTTTTTGCACTCTTTATTCACCTGTCAGGAATCTTACAGTCTTTACAAGAATCATACCTACATCACATTTAGCACATTATTCCAGTATCATTATCCTTCTTACAATATTAATAATACTAGTCACATTTAGCAAAAACACTCTAAAATTATTAGTTTTCCTTCTTTCTAAGTTTAAGGAAAGTCTTTTAAAATTGTGCTTTCTTATTTTTTATTCTTCCCCAATTGAATATTTTCTCTGAGTTTATGAACAACTATTCCTTGTTCATTAAAATCAGATTTTCACAGTATTCATTAACTGAAACATAACTAAAACTACTCCTTACTTTTCTTTTTTGATGTTTGATGATGTATTTTTTAAATTTATTATTTTATTTATTTATATTTGTTGACTGGGAGTGTCCAACTGGACGTAGGTCCATTTTCAGCGGAGGTCTGGGGAGAAAAGCTCCACAGTTAAAATAAACAGACAGTAGTTACATTGGATTACATAGCAATTAACAATTTACATAGCAATTACTTCTTCTTTTCCTCACTCTTACCCTAGCAACTATCAATTTTTTTTCCTAACATCCATTACACTACCTTCAAAAACATCTAAATTATCACTTTCAATTTTTTCTTCTTTTTCATTACTCCCAGTATAGTTACCTTCATCCTCCTGAAATATAACATTTTATCTAAGTCATATTTTATTACTTCATCCTCTTTTTCATTTACACATTTTCTACTTTTCCCATACTTCCTCATTACTTTCAAACATAACAATACTTTTTTCTTCATTCTGTTCAACAGTATATTGCTCATTCATTTTGTAATCAAACCAAAAATGCCTTTCACTTTTACATATTTTACATTCCCTTATAAACTTAATCATATGACATTTTTCTCTGCATTGATTATACTTATTTGTCAGATGATTGCCATCCTCACAAAAAATGTTTTTTGGATGTCCCATATAGCTAATTGTTCCTGTATTACCACTTCAATATATAACACTTGATAAACACTTTATTGTATCTTTTCATATTTTAAAATAACATCCACTTCTACCCCAATTCCAAATACCCTTCTCATCTTTAACTTTCACAATATCTAAAACTGAAAAACACATCAATGAAATTTTTTTAACTCAAGTTTATCAGTGTGGAATTGAACAAACAGTTTTTTAATCTAGTCTCTTCCCCAAAAATTATAAATTCTTTCCACAGGCAATAGTCCTTCTTTTCCTCACAATTAAACAAAATTCTTCACAATCTTCAGTCACAAATGTTAAATCATAAAATGTCTCTTTCCCCAAATGAATCAGAAATCTAACATCTTTTGTTTCAAAACCAAAAATAACACTAAATTATCCCACACAGAATATCTATTATTTCTTTTTTCTTATCCAACAAATGTTTTTATTTGTCCTTTTTAATAAAGTTTACAGTACCCTTTGTTCTTCCAGCTGCATCAGCATATAATTTTCTTGATTACATCCTACCTGTAATCTTATGTCCATCCAACGCATGACTCATTTCCTTTCCACTCCACTCACTCTCCATTCCAAAAACCTTTTCCATCATATACAACCATGAAATCTCAGAATCTTCTCCAGGATGTCCTCTTTTAAACAACCCAGCTAGTTTTGTATCAGGCAAACCTCCTGAAGCAATTTCAGTTGCAACTTCTTCAAAATTCTGAAGTTTAAAATCAATTAGACCTTGGCTATTTCTATCATCTACTCCTTTTCAACAGTTTTCTATCTGACTGACAGAACCACACTGCTATCATCAAACAAAAAACTCTCTACTCCCTCCATTACTGCACAGCTTTCTCTACTTGCCTCCATGCCAGTAACAGAAGCAGGAAGTGCAGCAGCAAAATTGTTCCCTCTCACAATGAAAAGAGTAGGGATTCTTTATTTATATACAAACTAAGGCTTATTTACAAAATATTTTTATATTTACAAAGATTTACATATGTACACATATATAAATAGACACATCTATTTACATATAGTCATAGTTTCCTATACAGTCATACTATTTTTTTTATCCTTATTAAACCCCCACTCATTTTTCCATAACCATCATCTAATTTTACTTACTATTGTTGTAAAAATCCATTTACAATTGAACATAAATTCATTTATTCTTTCATTCCATATAAACCATATAACATAAAATAACTTTTTATCTATTCTAACATATTCTTTACTTCTATTCTTATAATATCCATATTTTAATCAGATCCATGTTTATTTTATCCACTAATTTTATATATTCAAAAAATCTTCATAACATAGTTTTCCCCATAACTTTTTTACATTTTTACATTTCAAAAACACATGTTCCATAGTTTCTACTTCTTGACAATGGAAACATATTTTATCACCTTTCTTTTTACATGGCATATTTCTTTTCACTGACAATTTATTACCACTCTAGACAAAAAAAATCCTGACATTCTATTTTCTGATTACACCATTTGCTTTTTAGTTTTATAGCTTCAATTTTTTCATCTGTTAGATTTTCCCATGGTTTTACATAGTAATATTTTATCATTACATTAGTATACCATACGTTTCCATCTTTTTCTATATCATCAATTTTTGCACAAAAGTATTTTTATTGATAACATTTTCTTTCTTTGTTTATGCACTCTTTTTATCTTTCTCTTTTACTCTTTTTTCATACTCCAAAATTTATCATTCTTATATTTATGCAGTTTTACTATTAATCTCACATCTTTTTTTATTTATCCACTTTAACATTTTGTACAAATTTAATGAAGCAGTGTATACAACTGGATTAATTAACCCTAAACCGTCTTCTTCTTTATTTACATACTAACCTCCTCTTTTTACTGAGTTTAATCTAGAACCCCATATAAATGAAAAAATGTATCTGCAATAATTCATTTTCAAATACTTTTGGCAACATAAATACACTTGCTAAGTATGTTATTTTCATCAGTACTGAATTTATCAAATAAGCCTTTTTTCTGAATGATAATTTATATGGTTTCCAGAAAAGACATGTTTGCTTTATTACTTCTATTGTATATTCTTCATTGAATTCTATTTACATCTTTATTTCCAAGTTTTATACCTAACACTGAAATTTCATGAATTGTAAAATATATAGTCCTCATCTCTACTACATCACCTAAACCTTTAATTTTCTCTTTATTTAAAGCCATCCTTATCATCTCTAAGCACTCATTTGTGCAAATTATTAATTCTTTTATCCAAATTTTGTTTTTTTGCAATTATTATAATGTTATCTGTAAATGCTAACATAAATGTAGTTCGTAACCTTTCAGGTGTTATATACCCTGCCTCCTTCATTTTGTAATTTATTTCACATTCTGCCACATTCATAACTAATGCAAAAGGTATACAACTCATTGGACATCCCTGTCTTATACCACTCTTCATATGTACCTCTGGGATTATCCAGCCATTTACAATTATTTTTAGTTTATTATTACTGTATGTTGACATACATAATTTCCTAACTTTCTCACTTATATTATATTCTTTCACTATTACTCTTAAAATTTCATGTTCAATAGAGTCAAAAGCCTTATTAAATTTTCCTATCATGATTTATTATTCTTCTTTTCTGTTCATATCATCCACAAGTTCTCAATTATTAATAATTTTGACAACCCTTCTCATTTATATTATATATGCTATCTTCCATAATATTTCCCATTTTAGTTTCAAATCTCATTTGTATTATTTTCATAAAGATCTTATAATCAATATTATTCAATACTATTGGTCTCCAGTTTTTTAATTCTCTTCTATCTTCCTTCCTTCATATGAATTTAAGTATTCCACTGCATAATTCTGTATACATAAAACTTCATTTAGTGATTGATTTAAAATCTTTAAAAATATTTTTGACAATCCTTTAATTTTTTATACATTTCATATCCCTATTCTATTCGGGAATGTAGATGAATTTATATTTACTTTCCTAATACTTTATCTATTCCATTTAAAGAAATCTCCTTTTCCAACTCTTTATTCTTTTTTCTGTTAACTTTTTTCATTTCCACATTTTTCACTACCTTCTGTTTTTCTTTAACATTTCTTGTACATATTGTACTACAATATTCATAATCTTGTCCCACATTCTTTCTATTTCTCCCTTTACATTTGTATTTCTTTACTAATCTGCTTAAGTAACTTGATAATTCACTTTTTCCTTGTAAAAAAATATCTTTGCTTATATAATAATTATTGTATTTTTATTGATTTCTTTCATATAATTATTTTTCTTTCTCAATGTATTTTTATCATTATGTTCTAAATCTTCCTATACATTCTTATATTCCTTTTATATTTTTCTTTCTCTACTACTGTAAAAACATTCTTTATATTTTCCTTAAATATTACCCACCATTTAGACCAGTTTTTACACAATGTTCTCATAGTGATATGATCTTTCCATGACTGTATTACTAACCTCTTTCCTATTCATTCCATGCTTCTGCTTTCTCATTTATCTTTGTTATTCCTTTGCCTATATATATATATATATATATATATATATATATATATATATATATATATATTCCTTGTTTTCTTTTATCTCTAACAATATTGCAAGATGATCAGAATATCCTATTTCAACTACTTCCCCTTCTTCTATAACTAAACCTTCAAATACTATGAAATAATCTATTTCAGTTCTATGCATACCCCTTTTGTAAGTCCATGAATTTTTGTTCCAAAGTTTTAACTTCCACATTCTATACTTCTAACATTTTTGTTATGTCATTTCCTTATATTTACACTTGCCTCTTAACTTGCAGTTAAAGTCTCCTGTTATTACAATATTCGTTTTATCACTACATAGTCTAAAATCTGATGAAATAAGCTTTCCCTTTCTTTCCAGTTAGTATAAACATACAATGTTATAATTCTGTAGACTTCTTCCTTCCATTTAAATCTACATTGGCTAATCTTCCCATTTTTGATAAAGTTGAATATAATATCTTTACTGTATTTCTATAGAATACAGCTATTCCAAAACATCTCTAATTTCCATAATTCTAGATTATCTTTTCTCCCCATAGTTTCTCTATTTGAAAATTTTCATTTGTTAAAAATATTGTGCCTTCTAATATAAGTACATCTACATGACATGTGTTACACCCCTTCAAAAGTCCTATTATTCTTACTATATTCTTAATACTATTCACATTTACAGGAAACACTCCAAAACTTTAATTTTCCATTTTTCCTTAGATTCATGGTTTCATAAATTCATAGCTAATTGCTGGACTAGCTTTCTTAACAGGCACTACTAAGCCTAACCAATTTCCTTCACAAAGGTGAGAATCAAGCACTATACCTTGTATCTGTGAGTCAAACAACTTAACCATTATACCAAGCCCCAATTGTTAGCTGTATGTATTCTTTTTATCCATTTCCTTTCTTTTTTCTTCTGTACTTAACCCTTTAAGTTTATTTTTCTGTCTTTTACCCTTTTACCAATACAATTATTTTTTATCCTTTAATTACCTCCCAGTTTATGTTTTCATCATCATCGCTTATTTCAGAACCTTTTCTATGTACTCATTATTATTTTTTCTCATCCAATTTGTCTACTATTTTACTACTTCTAAAAATGTCTTCTCTTTTTAATTTTATTCTCTTTCTCTTTCCTTTTTTTGCTATTTTCATTTTTATAATCCATCCATAAATCTCCAATTTATAACATTTCATTTTATATTTTTGCATCATGTCCCATTTCCCCACAAATATAACATTTTATTTTGTCACTTATCAAATGCCCCTATTTTTCAAAAAATGTTTTGTGTTGTCCCCAGTATTTTACAACACCCATATTACCCTTCACATGTATCATGGTATATGCATAATTTTTTTCTCATTTTATTTTTAACACAATATTACAATCCTATCCATCAGTCCACAAACCACTTTTGTCATAAACAGTTGTAATGGCCAGTACTTCTTTACATAAATCTTTTAAATGTCCTTTCAAAGGCTCTCTTTCTACCTCTGTTAGAAATTGTACATGAATCTTCTTTTTTTTGTTTCACTGTTAAATGTTTTTATTATATAAAGATTCCATGGGTAACAGTCTTTCTCTTTTTTCATATTCACCAAGAAAATCTTACACTGAAAAACAATCTCAAATATAATGTCACAAATGTCTGTTTGTTAATAAAATAAATGCTCTTATCTCATGTGCTTTTACACCCAAAGGAGCTATTAAATTGTCCCACACTTCATATCTGTCCATTTATTTGTCTTCTTTTCTTTGAATTCATATCATGTAATTCCATTTTTCATTTTCTTCTGCCTTCTTTTCTGCTATGCTACTTTTGCTACTTCTGCCTTCTTTTCTGCTACAAAAATGCAGGACAAAAGCACTTCAAACACCCAGGAATCTTCAGCTATTTAGCTCTTTAATAGGGATATGAATAAAACACAGTGCCACACTGGAAGGTAAAGTAAAGCTCTTTTCGTCTGGTGTACTGACCAGACTTCTTTAGACAAATAACCATATTTGTCTGAAGAAGTCTGGTCACTGCACCAGACGAAAAGCGCTTTACTTTACCTTCCAGTGTGGCACTGTGTTTTGTTCCTGTTCCTATTAAAGAGCTGAATAGTTGAAGATTCATGAGTGTTTTAAGTGCTTTTGTCCTGCATTTTTGTTTCTTTCATCAGTTTGTGGTGTTGGTTTGACTTTCTACTTTTTTTCTACTACGCTACTTTTGCCTTCTTTTTTTTTTTTACTTTATCTGCATATGTTTTCTTTTCCTTCTCACCACTTTTCTTCAGGAGTGTCTATGCATCCTCCTTTTGTATTTTCTCCATAATGCCCCCCCCCCCCCATAACTATCTCCTTCATTTTCTGGCTCACTTTGTACCACCATTTCTTTATGTAAATCATCCCAAAACCCTTGCAACTGGAGGGTTGTAATTATACATCCAACCATTTGCTGAGTCATCTCAATGAAACAGGTTTCTTTGAAACATTTCCTTAGGATCTTGCACATATTCTTCAGTCCCAATATTTGCCTTCTATAAAATTATTTTATTTTTATTTTTTTTATATTTATATTTATATTTTGTGCATATCATGTAACTTTGTAACATTTGCTGTTGCAAACTGCAACAAATGTCTATTCATATTACACTATAAAACTTGTTATATTTTATGTGTGCTGAATGGCATGTCATTTATGTATTACATGCTGCTTTATATTGTTTCTGTTTAAAGGGTTTTGTTGTACCTAAAATATCTGTGTCTAATTGTTACATTATATTATGTATTATTTTAGCCATAGTTTTTGTGGAAAACAGTCCTATGACCATTTCACTTATCCACTTGCCAATTGTTAGGTGCCAGGATCCACCACATAATGCACACACTCAGGTCACTCCACAGCAGGTACAAATATGACTCGGTCATTGTCCATGTTGGTGTGAATGACCTGAGATGTACCTCTTTGGACTACATGAAAAGAGACATGGATGAGCTCTTGGACCATGAAGCTCAGGCAGGTATGACCCAACCCTGAGTAGCATCCTGCCATCACCCAGAATGATACCGCAGTACAAGCAGAAAATGATTGACTTCAACAATTGGCTAAATTTCTGGGGTCATTCTGAGGGATTCAGTATCTGTCTGCCTGGGATGACATAACCGAGAGACATTGATGCTTCACCAGTGATGGCCTGCATCTGTCATCCATAGGATTCTGGATACTGGATAAGGTGTTTGCCACCCCATAGTGCCATTTTTAGGCAATTTACTGATGTCAAAAGTACTACCATAACTGCTACAACCAAACAGAATATGTGGGTTATGCTACTCAATGCTAGAAGTTTGAATCTCAAAATGCACTTACTCAAAACCCTCCTTAAAATGTAGAACATCGATGTCTGTGCAGTAACTGAAACCTGGTTCAAGGCTCTAGAGAGCACCCCTGCACTACTAGGCTATAATTCATACCACACCTGTATTCCCCAAAACCTGGATAAAAGCAATAAAGGTGACGGTGTCTCCATATTCATAAAGGATATACACACTTCCAGACTAGTAGCCCAACACAACTCTTCAGAGATACTCCAGGTACAACTAACACTGGGAAAGACAGCAATCCAGGTGGTTGCCTGCTATAGGTCCCCCACCATGTCCCAAGACTCCCACTCCACATTCCTAAACATCCTGGAAAATACCAACGTGCAACCCAACACCCTAATACTGGGGGACTTTAATTTCCCCTACATAAACTGGGAAAATTATTCCAGTACTAACTCACTTGTTCAATGATTCTTGTAATTCACAAATTCCAATGCCCTGGACCAACTTGTTCTTACTCTCACTAGGGGTAACAACATCCTTGATCTGGTCATAACCAATATGAGCAACTGCTGCTCCACACCTGAAAGTAACTTCTCCCTGGTCAGATCTGACCACAAGCTAATCACCATGGATATCCACATCCCCCCTCTACCACCATAAAGGAAACCACTGTAAAAAATTTCTCCAAAGAAAACTTTGGGCTCCTAAAACAGAAGTGGCAAACTTTATGATGCCCCTGCAGTTGGAAAATAGCTGCTCAACTGCTGAATCACACACCACTATGAACACATTCACAAGTGCATGGATAGAGCTATCCCAAACAGAACCAAGATGCTTACCTCCAAAAAAGGAAGCCAATCTAGTGGTCCTCTACCATAAACAAACTCTACAGCAGAAGGAAGAAACTGTTGCAGAAAAGGGTAAAGTCCTAAGACTGGAAAATATCCCTAGTTAGCCTTAGCAAAAAATAAAGATACCTCATCAAATGATCCTCTAAAGCTAGCAATGAAAACAAAATAGCAGTAAATACTAAAGACAACCACAAGGCATTCTATAGTTATGTCAGGAATCTTGAGGGCAACACTAAGGTCTGCTCTGAGCTACAGCACAATGGCAACACATATACCAAGCCAGCTGACATTGCCAATATAGTGGCTGATAGGTTTAGTGCAAACTTTACCCCTTTTACCCCCCAAAGGGTCAATTACAATTTCTGAGGAGTTTCAAATTCCTAATATTACTGCTGCTCAGATTAAAACTGCACTGTCTAAAGCCAAGAACACAGCTTTCATGAGAACCCGATAATATCCCTGGATGCATCCTACATGGGCTACAAAATGAACCGGCACCATACCTGAGTGCTCTGTTCAATCACAGCCTCACTTCAGACTTTGTACCCACTGAATGGTGAACGGCCATGGTCATCCCACTCCACAAAGGGGGAGCGACTATAGACCCCAGAAGCTACTGCCCTATTAGACTGACTAGTCTGATATGCAAGGTTATGGAGCGTGTGTGTGTGTGTGTGTGTGTGTGTGTGTGTGTGTGTGTGTGTGTGTGTGTGTGTGTGTGTGTGTGTGTGTGTGTGTGTGTGTGTGTGTGTGTGTGTGTGTGTGTGTGTGTATATATATATATATATATATATATATATATATATATATATATATATATATATATATATATATGTATACATACATGTATATGGGTCTACTTTGTTTCATTGAAAGCACATTTCACTGAATTTCAATTCACCCTGACCAAATTGCTGAAAGCTCAAATTACTGAAAACTCATTTCACTGAATCTTATTTCACTGAAGTGAAGTACTGGCACTGTGTGGAGTACTGTAAGGCAAGTAAAAGGTATATGCTCTTTTCCCCACAGTAGTGTGATCCTGGATTTAGTATATATAGTTAGAGGGGCGTGGGGGCATAGCCCCCCACATTGGGGGGTGGGGTGGGGGGCATAGCCCTCAAGTTAGTTTGGGTTTATATTGTCTTCTGGAAAGAGTTAGTCATTGGTGTTGTAAGTATGCATGTCTATGGTTTAAAATGTATTGTTTTGAAGCTTTCAGTGAAATATAATATAAAGCCAAACTAGGTGGGGGGGCTACACCCCCCATACCCTACCCTAACTATATATACTAACTCCAGGTCACACTACACTGGGGAAAAGAGAATATACATTTTACTTGCCTTACAGTACTCTACACAGTGCCAGTACTTCACTTCAGTGAAATGAGTTTTCAATGAAACAAAGTAGACTCTCTCTCTCTCTCTCTATATATATATATATATATATATATATATATATACACACACACACACACACACACATATATATATATATATATATATATATATATATATATATATATATATATATATACATGTGTGTGTGTGCATGTGTATGCATATTTGAGCTTTCAGCAATTTGGTCAGGGTGAATTGAAATTCTGTGAAATGAGCTTTCAATGAAACAAAGTAGACTCTCTCTCTCTCTCTCTCTCTCTCTCTCTCTCTATATATATATATATATATATATATATATATATATATACACACACACACACACACACACACACACACACATATATATGTGTGCATGTGTATGCATATAGACACACACACACAGGTTTTGCTCTATAATACCTTACAATCCCTGTAATGGATGACCAAGGGATAATGCAAATGATCCTTTAAGGACACAGCAGCATCAGAATTTCATCTACATGGCTTCTGCATGCCTAATCTGTTTTATTTTGTTTATCCTGTGTTGACTGGATTAGTCTCACTAGGCTAGTGACCTCGTTTCATGGAAGACTCACAGTTATATTTGTACTAATAGTAGAAATTTATCCAGGGTATCTGGGAACTTTGATATGTAATGACACTTCTTGCTTCTGGTTTGAGTATAAAGGGGGCTCAGAGAAGCAGGGAGAAGCATGGAGAGTAATGGTTTTTATGATAGTTATGGTGCGAGCAAAGAAGATTATGTTGTTGTAAAGCAGAAGGCAGTCAAGCTTTTGCAAGACAGTTTTCAACCAGAGGATTATGTAAGTAGAATAGAGGAGACAAAGAACAAAAGATACTAGATGAAGGATAAAGAGAAAAAGTTGCTAGTGAAGGAGATAAAACCTTTACAGGATGCAGAAATGTTATTTCAGTTGAAGTTGTTTGAGGAAGAGGCTGAATCACAATTGGAATGTATTGTCATAACCCTTCAGTAGGGATGGTTGCGGGATGTCTACTTGAAATAGTTAACTGAACACAGTGAGCCAAAAAGTGAGAAAGCAGTGTCATGGATGTGATAATGGAAAGGATATAAGAAAAAGTAGAAGACATAAGAAGAGAAATCAGAAAGTCATTCGCTCAAACCTTAAGAGAAGGTGAAAAAAAGGAAGAGAAGAAAACAGATTTAAAAAGGAAGAATTGTGTAAGAATAAGCAGTAAGAAAGAAAGAAAGAGACCTTGAGAGATATGAAATACGGATTGCACCACTACGTATAACATCAAGAGAGGTAAGGGCATTTATTCGCAGTAATAAAGACTAACTTTGTCATTTTTTTTTTTTTTAAACTGGACACTGTATGGAAACATTTCTAGAACAATATGAGAAAAGAATGACAATCCTTGGAATTTATATATTATACAAGCATTTAATAGAGAGGAAAAAATAAAATGTTTGTGCAATTTCAACCTGAAGTAGAAAAAGAGACTTTGAGAGACTGTTTAAAGACTATGCAAAGATGTTGTGGACATTACACAAGTCTATGACAATAGAGATTTATGGATTGGGGAACCAAGTATATAGAATTATTGCAATATATGCGTATATTTTAAAGAAACAAAAGCAGATAATGTTTAGTAAGATTCTTAATTATGTTGGTATTAATATGCAAATAGTACTGGTGGAAGATTTTAATTGTGACTTAAGACAAAGAAGAAGAGAAGGAGCAGATGTGAAGGTAATTTCAGAGATATAAAAAGTGGAAAGTTGTATTTATGGGACAATAAACACTGGACGTATAAAAGAAGTAATTTGAGAACAGAAATTGTTTATTTTATGAGTTCAGACAGTTTAAAAATAGATAAAGGAATACAAATAACAGGGTTTCCAGATCATGTAGAAATATGGATAGTGATACAAAAAAGTAGGATACGGAAAAATAGGTAGCTATATAAGACAAAAAAAATGAAATGGGATTAAATCAACAATGGAATTAAATCAACAATCAAGAAAAATGATCATACAATTAGGGACAGATCATATAAATAGGAGAATGTTTTATAAGGATTGGACAAGTTGGTGGGTAAGTTTGAAAGAAAAATAATCAAGTGGTTTTAGAATGGCAAGAGGTTCACTGAAATAACATAGAGCAGTGTAATATAAAGAGTTGCAACAATAAAATTTGTGATGAAAGTTAATGACTGTATATCTGAAAAAAATGCCTGTCCCAACAACGAACTTATAAGAAGGGCATATAGATAAAAGTTCCATTTTCTAATGTGTGTGTGTGTATATATTTTTTCCTTATAACGTGAACAAATCAAGCATGTACTTGAAAAACACAATCATACCTTAGCAAGATCAGAAAGCTTCTGTGCAGATAAATCCAAATTAATAGCAATCTTCTGTGTTCTTCACATATACAATACCTCAGTACTAGTTGCTAATGCCAATTTTACTTTTTCTCTTACAATGTGAGGTATTGCCAGCTATTCAAGGATAACTAGAGCAGTGGCTGTGTAATATATGCCAGCACAGCTAGCTGGAATTTAATAAAGAATTATATGTTATTTGAATATCAAACTGATTGTACAGATGCTTGTGTTAAAAATGGATATGTTAAGTTGCTTATGTTAAAAATGTACCAACAGTGAGTCCTGACTGTATTGTAACTCACAAAACAGTGGATGATGGACAATCATCTAGCACTCAATGCATCAAAAACCAAACTTATGGTATTTACCCCCTCTAAAACCAACACCATTGATAGAAAAATAATTTCCATCACTAGTCAGAATAACACACCTCTTGAACTGGTATCTGAAACTAAACTACTAGGAGTCCTGATTGACGACCAGCTTAAATTCAGTAACCACCTACAACTAAACATAAAAAAAACCCACCAAAAACTTGGTATGCTCTATCGACACAATCGATTCCTCACTAGATCTACTAAGCTCACTCTTGCTACTACATTTCTCATCCCTTCCCTCCTTTATGGTGCCCCTCTGCTAACAAACCTACAATCCTCTCTCAAAACAAAACTGTCCTCTTGTTATAATAAAATTGCCAAATTTGCAACTAGCCACAAATCATCTACCCATCACTGTGTCTCTCTCCACAAACTTAACTGGCTAGAGCTTCCCAACCATCTCTCCTACACTCAGCTTACCTTTGCTCATAAACTAATTTTTCAACCCTCCCTCTGTCCCTCTCTCAGCTCTACCTTTAAAATGCACCTGCCACAAAGACTCCTAAGATCTAATAACCAAAACCTAATAGAACTGTACAAGCCCCGTCACTCTCCAGGACAAAACCTCCTGTCCTTTGCCCTGGCACGCCTATGGAACTCCCTTCCTCCCTCCATCCGTATCACCACCAACCTCCCTACTTTTAAAAATCACTGCACTCACATCTAACATCCTCATGGGAATGCTCCTGCTCCCACCCTCCTAGCCTGTTCTTCACTTCTTATGGGCAGCTTTACCATATATTACCAGACACCGAATAATAAGCCAACTGTAATGACATCTTATAATTATTTTATTCTATTATTTCACTCAAGAAACTATATATGTACTGCAGCAATAATTTAATGTAACCTTAACATTTAAAAAAAAAAAAAAAAAAAAACACAAATATATTATGTAAATGCTTAATCTTTGCTTTATCTTGAACCCTCAAATTTCCACAATTGTAAACTACTGTAATCTTTTTGTTTACCAATGTTTTAAAGCTTTGTCTTTCACTTACAAATGATTGTAATTGTAAATTGTAAACTGATGTAATCTCTTTTGTAACCTTTGTTTTGGAGCTTTTCTCCCCAGGACTCCATTGAAAACGGGTTCTTATTGGCCCAATGGACTATCCTGGTAAACCAACTGCTAATAAATAAATAAATATATATATATATATATATATATATATATATATATATATATATATATATATATATATATATTAAGAGAGTATACTGGAAGAGAAGAGGTTAAGCTCAGCTCCAGCTGACTGTGGAAAATAGTAAAAAATTATATTACTGGGTATGGAACATAAAGATGTTAGCTCACGGTTTTGAATGATGCCAGAGACACAATGTCTGCAAGTAGCATGCTTTATTAGTCTCAGCAGGTGCAGTAGAAGTTTATAATTGTTTTATGACTTCCAGAAGTTGCACCAGATCTGAGCAATTCTCTTGTGTGTGTATTATTGACATGTAGGTGGTAAATCCTGGCAGTTTTTAGCAATGGGGGATTGCACAGGAACCAAAAGTCAGAAGACCAGATGTATGTGATGTCATTTTGTACAGAAATAATGTTTTAACATTAGGTGAGACAGAAGTCTCAGGACAGTTTTTTTTCTTGGAACCTGGCATAGGAGGATCCCTTACCTACTCCATCTTGCCTTGCTCTATTAAGTAAGTAGGAAAAGTCATTCTATAGATCAGTCAGGAAAACATAGTGAGAACAATTAAGCATTATTTTTCTGTAACTGTGTGAATCTTTCAAGCTGTGTTATTGTTAATATTTCCTTTGAAACGCTGGTGTTTATTTTAAATAGATATTTAGTATTAAATATATTTAAACATTTCATTGTGGCTGGTCATTTAGAGAATATTTTAATCTTTGTGAGTACTTATATCTATTGGTGACACTGTGGCCACTCCTGTAAGCCTGGCTGTTTGGTCAACATTGCCATTGTATTAGTATTAATTTCATTCAGAGTAATTGGGTACACTTGCAAGAGCCTTAGAGTAGCTGGCTTTGCAGTGTCTCATGGCAGTGCAACTACCTTATAGTCTGGGCAGAAGGGGGCATAGATAGTAAATCTGTTGCAGCCTTTCCTGTGTGCTCATGTGTATATGTTTGTGTGTGTGTGTGTGTGTGTGTGTGTGTGTGTGTGTGTGTGTGTGTGTGTGTGTGTGTGTGTGTGTGTGTGTGTCTGTGTGTGAACATCAAATCTCAACATGTGTGTGCGTCAGCTACTTGGAGCAGGGACATAAAGCACTGATTTCACAGAGTGGGTGCTGAAGAACTTGGCTTAGACACTTAGCTGATGTCTCAACCCTATAGCTCTACCAATGGGAAGTCTTACTGGTGAGCTGGAGAAAGACAGATAGAGAAATCCGGACCCTGGACTGAGTGTGCTCCCTGCGTGCTCTTAAGAGAAATTGTGCTTAATGCAGAGAGTTGCAGCTGGAATTACTGGGTGTATCCATTTGTATTCCAAGTCAACCACTCTCTCCAGTGTCAGTGGTGAGGATTCCAGCTCCTTGATTACTGTCCCAGAGTCAGGACTTCACAACAACAACCAGACACTTGACAATTTCAAAATAGATACATTTATCAAGACTGGTTTGCCACTGCGCAAACACGCTAATTGGCATTGCATGGTGGTCAGCACACATACAAAATAATGAATGTGAAAATAAACACCTGCTGCCTCATTGTTCTTGCATAGCAGGTGTAAGTTAAGGGCTACAATACAGGTGACCCTGGGTTCTAATACAGCAAAGTTTATTATTTTATTACTGATATTCCAGTTTACTTTACATAAAAATTAACAATAGAAAAATAAATTACACATAGAAATAACTGTCTATAGCAGGTGCTTTGAGCATACACAAGATATCAGATATATATTTAATGTATAACTGTGGGTATTAATAGAATTATGGTTCTACAATTAAACATTTATTTTCTGAACTTTGATGTCACACACATACATGTTTAAAAACTCAACTCTTTAATGTATATGTATAACTGAGTCTGACAAACAAGGTCTCAATTGTAATTTGCATGACTATAAAAAATACACTTATACCCGAACCTTCCCTGTGACAACTGGTGTATGTTAATGATCCCAATACAGGTGAGCCAGAGTTCTAATCTAGCACACTCCAATTTTATGCTTGTCCACTCAGTGTTATAAAATAAAGACCAATCTAAACATAATAATAACAATAAATATTTATAGCACTGGAGCTCATATGAATTATATGTGTGACTGAGTGTATACTGACAATTATGTTTCTATAATTAAAATTGTTTTTTTCTGGCCTTGAATTGACTTCATACTACAATGATAGTCATATACACATGAATTTATAAACCAGGACCTTGTCAGGTCACACACATATATGGTTAACCCCTCACTCTGTCATGTATATATGTAATTAATGAGCATGTCTGACAAGCACTCCTTCTGTAGCAAGGATGAAAAAACACCTATGTGGAAGAATCTGTTTTGTCTGTTTTACATAGGTTTGAATCCTGCATTGTACAAATTACTTTTATCAGTTTGCAAACCGACACAAAAATGTGTCAGGTCATAAAATTAATACATCCAATACATGTCTGCAAGGTTTAAGCAGCCAACAGGTACAGCAGCAACTAACCCATAAATTAATGACAACTGTCACATTACACTTTCTATTTCATATACTATCTTCCTCTCTGACACTGCTGCTCTCTGCTTAACATCGGGAAAACGTGGTTGGCATGGTTGTTTGGGTTTACGCAGTAGTTGTGAAAAGCGATAACATGAATTGGCAGGAAAACACTTTAACTGTTGCTGTTTGACCTGTATGGATATGGCAGAAGTTAGAAGGGAAAGTGCCCAGTTTAGGGCTCAAAGATGGGGTGTAGAGGAGTCCAGAATATTCAATGGACTCCTTGTAAAGTGCCACAGCTGTAGATTGTTGCGGGGGGAGTATACCAGGTCTCAGTACAAATCAGAGGCTTTGAATTGTCTGGCCAAGGTTGTCTCCAGTGTGACTGGCATTCCATGCATTGGAGAGCAATGCAGGCACCACTGCAAAGACACAAACAGGAACAACTCAACCAGTGGCTGGATGAGTATAGTACTGCTGACATCCCACAGCTGTGTATGTATACAGATAAAGACACTTCAAGTTATATAGAAAGCTAGATATAGCCAAGACTGGTATGAATAATGCTCTCCTCTTGCTCTCCCCTTTTTCTTTCACAGCCACCTAGGAGATTGCAGTAAACAGTGATGCCCTTGCTGAGCCATTGGAAAGACTTAGAGAAGTAAGGGGTATGTATGCAGCACACCATAATATTATTTTATCTAAAGTATTGCTGTTGTATACATTATTAACAAATTAAACATGTATATCGTAACTGTAAAATCAAGCATGCATGCTTCAGTCTGTAGCTCAAGCCATCTGTTGGAGTCAATTGTAATAGTGCATTCAGATGTTGTGGGTTCATATCCCACAGGTAAAAAATATATTGTAAAATAATAAAAAAAAAACCATAATAATTTCAACAAAACTGGTGTACTTGCCATGCTGTTAACTTAATATGTGTTATTTGCTCAAGCATATGTGTAATATATCCATATTGTAAGGATTACTGGCAACAATCATTAGTCATAGTTTGTAGTTGTTAAAAAGCACTTAATGTAAAAGTAAAATTATTTATAATGCAGTAATTTATTGTATGTCGCATATGATGGTACTAATGATCTTCTTTTTTTACTCTTACCCCCCCATCTTTCTTTTTTATTTTTGCATGTGTGGTTACAATGTTCTGATGTCATCAATTTCTGATAACTTACAAAATGATTTACAGCATAGGGAGGAAGGCAACCAGTGAAGCTCAGCCTGTCACCCATCCAAAGGCTGAGGCACCAACATCCAGCACATCTGAGACCCAACCTGGCAATACTGCATCTGCAGCTCCTGCACCACTAGGGCCACCCACATCAGATAGCATTACCCCGGCATCTGGTGCAGTGGTACACTCTGGGAGTATTGCTGGAGGTTGTGATCTTGTCACTCCCTAAGAAATGCCAGGCATTGTGCATGAGTTCATGGAAAATACAATTTGTGCACGCCTCAGCTGTATGGAGAAGTTGCTCACTGGAATGCTGGGCAAAATGTCAAGCACTCCAACAGCAAGCTGAAGAGGAGAACCGTGATGACAGTTCTGAAGGTGAGGACTAGATTTTCACTGTCCCCATGCCTGACAGGCATGGTCATGCAATGCCTCCTCCCTATCCCTAAACATGGTGCCCCCAACCTGTTGTGTCCCTAACCATCCCTGTCTGTTGTCTTGTTTGTCTGCATTTGCTTCCTCACCTACCCTACTTACCTGACCTTGACAAACCTATGTCCCTTACCCAATGTTCCTCTCTTACTGAAGTAAAAACATAAAAGTGGGCACCTGTCCAAACGTGTCTTCTCGATACGCTTAATTCAGTCTATTTGGCTATACAACATTACTATCTTGTTGTCACCCATCTTTGTTGAGGTGACAGTTCAAATTCATCCAATATTCTATCCATGTTTATTTTACACCACTGAAGAAGTAGAAGGCTATGGTTCTTTCCTAATTCCCTTCTGTACATTCCTATATTCCTTCCCCTTCCTGCTCTGGAGACAGGTAGAGGTTCTACTTTCACCACAGTCAACTGGTGTGTGTGTGTGTGTGTGTGTGTGTGTGTGTGTGTGTGTGTGTGTGTGTGTGTGTGTGTGTGTGTGTGTGTGTGTGTGTGTGTGTGTGTGTGTGTGTGTGTGTGTGTGTGTGTGTGTGTGTGTGTGTGTGTGTGTATACCTTTGTGTTCAGTTGGTTCACATTCAACAGACCATTTTAGAACAGCATGTGAGACACTCTTGCACCCATCCTCTCACAAACATACACTGCTAGTGTCATCATTTATAAAGTTTTGTCTGACACCCTAAAACACAGACTTGTGCTGTAGCACTTGCATTAAGTACTGTGCTCTGGAGATAAGTATGGGTCCTACTCTCACTGCAGTTGACTAGTTTATGTGTGCATTCATCAGTCAGTATGGTGACAATTTTAGAATGACATGTGTGTCTACTGAGTCTCCAGCTGTCAGACACTCAACCGAACATCTTCTTGTAACATACATTGCTAATGTCATCCTGTATAACATGCACTTTGACAGTATTCAAGTAAAACTTGTGCTGTGGCAGTAACATTAAGTACTGTGTTCTTAGACTTATTGACCTAGATATTTAGAGTTTCTAATCTAACAGCAAATGACTTGAGTATGTATAGTTTCAAATAGTTTTGAGACAATTTTACAGCAAGATTTGACTCCACATCCATGTCAGACACTCCTCCCATCTTGTTGTTCTCAGCATACAATGCTGCTATCATACTCCATAAAGTGCAATTTGAAAGTGTTAAAGTCAGACATATGTGGTGGTACTAGCGCTGCATTGTATGGAAGTCATCTTTTATACCTACACAGGTGCAATGTTCAAATCAAACCAAGTCTACTGCTGTGTTAGTGGTTGGTGGTACATTATGGTCATCGTATGATCTTGTGAATTGTTATTCTTTTCGCTACCACTTAGGAAAAACTTTAATGTTCATTATTGAAGTCTCAGATGCCAAGACAAACTTAAACATCCTGTGTCTAACCACCTTTGTGGCTGACTGCAAATTATGAACAATCATTGAATCCAATATTTGTATTGGTATAATGCAGAGAGTATTAGCACACACAAAGGATTGTTATCAGAGGCATGGAGACACAGTAGATGAACACAAGTTCAAGGGGGGATGATTTCCTTTATGAAAGCAAATACACAAGCTAATTATAATATATACAGCACACCCCTAAGAGAAGACCAGGTGGTATATGACCTGTGTACTCAGGTAGATAGTATGTAGAACTTATACGAGCATGTTCCCACAGTAGTGACTAATCCTTGCATGTAGCACAACTCCTTAGTATGTACAGGATGTCACCAAAGGCATTATAGTCCAACTGTTCTTAGCCCTCATCACAGCAGTAATTGAGTATAATTAACCCTTTTGCATTCACCTCCAAATACATTTTCCAGAGATGATTTACTGAAGTGTATCATTTTTTGCCACAGTGAGCTACCACACATCTTTTCGGCTAGTTGCTGCATAACCATTAGGAGTTGACAGTGCAGAACTCCTTTCGAGGTGTTATAGAAGATGCATGAGTGATATGTGTTCCCATGATGTGTCAAGTAAATACAAACCCCATTCACAACATTGATGGCATGGTTAACAGTTGTGCAAGTATGAGTTGGGGCATATATATGCCAGTCAAACCTGTCAACTAGCCAGGATTGCTTGTAACTTAAATTACAGGTGTGAGACTTTCCCTCTTAATACCTCCAAAAGGTATTAGTTATTGAGGAAGATGTTCTTGATTCCCCTTATAGATTACTGAGAAATCATTACAGTTGTACACGTGTTCATGCAGAACGTGTATACTAACTCACAATCACATATTTTATGTCAGTGAAACAGATGACTGGTGCTATTATTCTGATATTGTCCATGCTTGTGCATGCTTCTGTCTACTGTTGTCCATGAGCCTGTTGCTATGTGTCCCACTTGGTTGAGACCTATGTTACATTCATATTCAAGCAACTCATTTGGTCCATCTTCACAATATGCATATACCCCCTACTGTATATACTGTTCTTGATAAATGTCCTCTCCAGTGATCATGTCAGGATGCTTATATCACAACCAATTATCTTCATTGATATATGACCTTGTGTGACATTCATATAATATACAATAACTGTGTGATGATATGACTGTACTCACACAGGAGGTATAAACAGCAGTACTTACTGTATCAAGTATATATATGATTACTGTTCATGCTACAACTGTCTTGTCTTTGTGGTGCACGTATATTAACATGCCCTTATCTGGTGTACATTGCCATGTTTCACTTGTCCTCTTTCCCAGTTTTCATCCCTACAATTCATGTGTGTGTCCCTTTTCAATACACACACTTCCTCAGAATAATCATTTATAATGCAGTCTATATACCCTTGCTGATCACCGCCAAAACATTTATTTGGTATGCCTAAAGCAGGTTTGCATAGTACTCTGCAAGGACTACACTTTCCTATAATGTATTACAACTTTATGCATTGACTTATAAAACCCTGGTAGTCATTGTGGCTGTCCGTGCAATCCTGCAGAACTAGTTTGCCCATAGGTAAGCATGTCTGTATGTCTGCAGGTGTTTGTGTTGCCTTACATAGATTCCTGGCTGGTATTTCATGTTGGGCATGAAATCATGCTTGTATTCATGAAAGTCTGATGCATTGCATGAATATGCAATTAGCACTGCTGCTCATCACACAAACATACTCTCCATGTAGGCTTTGCACTAAGCCTATATGGAGTTTATTGAATCCCCAGGTAAGCATTTTTAAAGGGTGTACTTAATTAATGCAGTGATTTTGGGTAAATTAGGATACCTAGGTTTAGTAGTTGCATTTCCAGAGGAAATGGGATAAAAGCTGTTAACAGATTATTTTACTGTTATGTAGGTGTCCAGGCTGAACTCAGTAAAAAGGGGGATTATAAACAATAAAGAGGAGAAAGGTGGACTGAATTTGAACAATCCAATTTATTTTTTTTGACATCTGTAAGTTTGCATTGGATTTTGAGACTATTTTAAAAAAGGAAAAAGAGAAACAGTAACTGATATAAAAACTGCAAAGTATGAAGAAATGTGGGGATAGGTGAATTGAAAAAATGGGTGAGAAATAAAGGGAAAGGAAAGATTACTGAGTGTAGAAAAAGGTAAAAGAATGGAAAATATAGACATAGACAAATATGAACAAAAGAGAACTTGTATGAGGAAATAATGGGAAACTATTTTTGTATTGAGCCTTGGGAAAATATTAGCTATAAAGTTAAGGATGCAATAAAAGAAAGGAAGGGAAGGTTTATGAAATAGTAATAAGGACACTTTTTATAGAGGCTTATGTTAAAAAGTGCCAGTGAAGGGAGACATAAAATCTAAAGTTGTAAATAAGAGGTATTGCCTACAGTATAATAAAGAAGAAACTGTAGAACATGCTTTTTAGAATGTCCAATGGTGGTGAAATTATGGAAGAAATTAAAATATGATTTAATGCAGTATTTAACTAAAGTAGAAATAAGAACTATGTATGGGTTTTACAACCAATGTGAGATCCAATTGAAAGAACAAAAATACAGAATATGCATGTTTATCATTTATCAGATTTGGCAATTGAGGACAAAGGAAATGTTTAATAAGATATGGAACGAAGCTGATATTATTAGAAAAATAAAATGTTGATTGTGGCAAAAAGGGTGGAGAGGATGAATAAATGAAAGTAAGAGAAAGTCTGTGTGGGAATAGATCCCATTTTTGGTGGAGGCCCAGGGGGAAATCTCCATACAAAAATATAAAATTGCACATAAATATAGAATTATTTATATATATATATATATATATATATATATATATATATATATATATATATATATAAGTATTAGGTGAAAAAGATGGAAAAGTCATCAATAAGCAGAAAATAACTACAATAATAAACTAGATGATAAAGATGAGAATGTTAACAATGATGGAGAAGAAAAAGGTGTTAATAAATGCCACTGAGAGAGATAAGGATAGGATTTCTGAAAAGCAAGGAGAAGATAGGTACAAGAGGTGAGTGCAGTTAAAGTGATAACATAGTTATGGAATGTCTGGGTAATGGAACCGATAATTGTAATTAGGTACGGCAGTTACAAGGGACACGTAAAACATAAGGTTGAGTAAATGAAGGATGCAATACAGTGGTAAGATGCTTATTAGGATAAGAGTGTAAGTTGGAAGGGAGACCGACAGAGAGACTGGAAAAGTAGGAGGGATAGGAGAGAGGAGGTGGATAAGGAGAAAAGGTAGACTACAAGGAGAGTAATAGCTAGGACAAGTAGATTAATTGAAATTAGTGAAGGTTAGCCAGGGTTGAGACAGGTACATAGCCAAGAGTTGTGTCAGACTTATCTTTGTGATTTTTTGAACATGTGACTAATGAGTATCGATCTGATAGCAATGAGAATTTTGTTTCAAGATTTAGCCATGGATTTAAAGTATAGCATATGGTCAATGTATTTTTTTGGTTTGCAAATTTCAAGGAGATGTTGATCAGAAGAAAGAAGAGAGCGGTGTTGTCTGAAACCTCCAATGTCTGAGGGAAAACAGAAAACACTCATCCAATTATTATAAATAGGCAATGAGAAATAATACATATACAGATGAAAAAAAGTGTATTGTACAAGCCAGTTTAAGAATGTTGACATTTCAGTGGGACCCTGCTCCCAATCTATGGAGAAAATGAATCTCTTGACTTGCTTCCTTATTTAATTTATTCCTTCCATCTTCACTTTATTCCCTCTCATTCTCCTTTTTGGTGTCATTAGAAGCATTATTCATTTTTTTCAGAAAGCAAGAAAGTCAACATAGATATTTGTAATCAATGATACATTAGAAAACTGGAGAGATAGGTCTTTAATTTGTAATATTTTGTTACTAAAGTTACAGTAATTCTATGCTCATGTACTACTCTGAATCAATGATGACATTACATAGTGGCATAATAGAGAAAACAAATGCCCCAAAGATTATTTCAGTTTCTGTTGTGACATCTGAAGTTTCCTCAGACAGCACATGCAGCATTTATTTATGCAAGAATGAACTTTTATTATGTTCTGAATATGTATGTCCTCCAAAAAAAGGAAGCCAATCTGGTGGTCCCCTGCCATAAACAAACTCTACTACAGAAGGAGGAAACTGATGAGAAATAAGGTGAAGTCCCAAGACTGGAAAAACTCCCTTATCAGCCTCAACAAAAAGTTAAGATCCCTCATCAAATCCTCTAAAGCTAGCTATGAAAACAGAATTGCATAGATAGTAAAGACAACCACAAGGCCTTCTATATTTATGTAAAGAATCTCCATGGCAATACCCAGATTTGCTCAGAGCTGTTGCACAATGGCACCTCCTATACCAAGCCAACAGATATTGCCAATATACTGGCCAACAGATTCAGTGCCAACTTTACTCCTTTCTCCCCCACCAAAGGACCAATCACTATACCAGTAGATTTCCAGGTACCCAGTATTACTGCTGCACAGGTTAAAACAGCACTGACCAAAGGCAAGAATATGGCTTCTATGGGACCTGACAATATCTCTGGCTGTGTTCTACATGAACTACAGAGTGAACTGGCACCTCACCTGTGTGCCCTGTTCAATCACAGCCTCACCTCAGGCTTTGTCCCTATTGAATGGCGCACTGCTGCAGTCATCCCTCCCCACAAAGGAGGAGTGACTACAGACCCTGGGAACTCTTGCCCGATTAGCCTACCACAAGTCTGATATGCAAAGCTATGGAATGCATCATCATGAACCTGATAAACAAAGATATAGGGAACCTCAAACTCTGGATCCCACACAGTTTGGTTTTGTGAAGGGTAGATCATGCCTGCTCAACCTGGTTGACTTCTTTGAGTCAAGTCACCAGAGCTGTGGATGAAGGCAAGGTGGTTCATACAGCCTACCTTGATCTGGCCAAGGCCTTTGATACCATTCCCCACTCAGGAATCATAGAAAAACTCACTAAGCTAGGGATCATCCCCTATATCACTAGGTGGGTTGCAAGCTGGCTCACAGATAGAGCCCACAGTGTGAAAGTAGCTGACTCCAAGTAAGACTGTCGAACATTCACAAGTGGAGTCCCACAGGGTTTAGTCCTGGGTCCTCTCCTGTTTGGTATCTACTTCTCTGAAGTCCAGGCCAACACAAAGGGACTCTGGCTGACAAAGTTCGCAGATGATTGCAAGTTGGGAGCCATAATTAACTTCCCAAGTGATGTTGACATCCTACAGAAAGGCCTCACTGAGACCAATGACTGGTGTCAGAACCATGGCCTTAAGCTCAATGCAAAAAAAATGTGTTGTCGTCCCCTTTGGGAAAAAACTGGTTCCCATGAATTATCACATCAATGGTAGTCCACTGAACACAGAAGGTGTCATAAGAGATCTGGGAACATAGGTTGACAGCAACCTCTCTTTTCACCACCACATTGCCACTGTGGTCAGAAAGTCCTTCTATGTGGCACATCTCATTACTAAGGGTTTTGCATCCAGGAAGAAACAGGTCATTGTCTCCCTCTACTCTTCCCTCACTAGGACAATCATTGAGTACAATGCCCCATTTGGCATGTACCTCACTAGACACCTACAACAACTGGAGAGGCCACAAAAATACCTCACAAAGAGGATCTTAGGCCTTAAACACTTGTCCTATATGGACAGATAAAAAAAAACAACTATTTTCTGTCTCATATCGCCTACTTAGAGGCGATCTCTGCTTGACTTACAAAGCCATGTCTGACCCAGCTGTGTTAAAAATGCTACATCTAAAGCAATTCCAAACCCTCCACATAACACACTCCAGAGACCTCAACCTCTTTACCACAGTCGACAGAACAAGCTGGAGGGACAGGTTCATAACCCAGAGACTGCCCATGCTATGGAACAGACTTCCCATACATGTCAAGCCTCACTGGGCCTCTTCAAGAGAAATCTTGATGAGTGGATGGGAAATAGAAATTCACCCCGGGGATGCTTTAATACACAGGAAAGGAAAACTAACTGTAACACTAATAAATAGAATACTAAAGATTTAATTAAAAAAAAATCTGTGTAAAAATAGTCAACAGTTAGAGACAAACAAATTCATATAATCTGACTTACAAACAAAATTGTGTATAATTTAGAAAATGCTTCACTTTGTGCGAGGAGAAAGCCAGGTTTCTAAAGTAACTGGGAATTATACTATAGAATTAATTTCCCTACAGCATACCTTCTCAAATTATAGTGGTGTAGCAAATAGGTGTGAGTGTGTACGTGTGCCTTCTGTGGAAGGTTGGGCGACAGGCTAGCAACTCAACACCGTAAAACTCCACTGCCAATCATGAGCGGACAGATGATCCGCTGTGGTGACCCCTAAACGGGAAAAGCTGAAAGAAGAAGAAGAAAGAAGCAAGTAGTGTTGTCACCTCATATCAAGACGTTCCTGGTTTGATTCTCAGCAGGGGTGCCTTCTGTGCTGAGTCTGCATGTCCTCCTCGTGTTTGTATGGATGTTCTCCTGGCACTCAGGTTTCCCCCCACATTTCAAAGCCATACAGTAGGTGAACTGGACACTCTAATTTGTGTGTGTCTGTATTTGTGGTAGAAAAGAACAACTGCAGCAGGGCTAGCCACCCAGTAGTGTGAACATTGGTTCTATTGTCACTGTTTTAGTGACTCTCCCAAGTAGTAAAAAGGGCTTTTAATGACTTGATTGATCACAATTCTGAAATACTTTACTTATTTATCTATAAAATAGCACTCATATATTTGATTCAGACTCAGTTCTGAGATTCTAAAACTTAAATTCAAAAACCAACACAACCTTTAGCTGAAGTTAGAAACAGAATTGAAAAAGAACCAGACTTTTTTAAATCCAATTATTGCATTAAATTGTAGTTTTCAATCTATTTGACTAAAGATGCTTATGTTGTGCATTTCATTGCCACCTGGCAGTTATTGTGACAGACAGGCTCTGAGCTTTTGTCTTTGTAATTGTTCAGCATTGTCTTTGTTATTGTGTAAGATGGCATCTCTATTTTATTAAACAAAATATTCTTCCTGTGCTTTTCTACTTCCTCCCCCACGTGTTTACGTTTAATTTTACATTTAATTGCAGTTTCAGTTGGTTTTCTAGTCAGGGGATTAACATCTTGTGGGCAGTAGTAGCTATTCTGTGGCAGGAAATCATTTCCTTCTGTTTCATAGGAGTGAACATTATTGGCTGGAGTTCTGGCTGCTTTTTTATTGGTTCTTTCCCTTTATTTCCTTAATTTAACTGTACTACGTGGATCTCTGTGCAGTCCTGTACAACACTATATTCAACATATCCTGGATCTTTTTAGTTTAAATTCTCTCCTAGGAACCTTAGATAGTCAAGCACTTAATTAGGAGATGTTCAAATCACAGATTTGAGCACTGGCATTATGTTGGATTTCTAAACTGTTCTCATAGAGTTTAGACCAGACTATGTAAGTGCATAGTGTTATTTTAGTGCTATAACCTAGTTTACTCTATTTATATTAAAACAGGAGCCAAAATGTTATTATCTTCACTTATTCCTCCTTAGGTCTCAGTACTTCTCATACTACTTGTTAATCACCTTCTGTCAAAACAGAACAAACAAGCTAACTTATTCATGTTTACTAAACTAGTTCCATGACCAGAACACCTCTTGCACCCTTGGTCTACAATGGAAGATCAGTCAGCTAGTCTTCCCCCTGTTACTGGCCTCATCACACTTGGTGTACTCAGACAGTGTAACAATTTCTTGATGGTCACAGATAATGATCTATTACTTAGCTCAGCACAGTCTACTTGTGAAATACTTAAGTAATTAACTAGTTTGTAGGCCTCAGTCTCACAACTAGAAACATCGTATGGGCATTACTTGTCATCACTTGTCATCACTTGTCATCACTACTCCTCACACATACATACACTAAATTATTATATGCTTAGGCAGTTAAAAATCTTTGCCTAAGCTTCAACAGGGGAGCAAGGGACCGACCAGCCTCAGACTGACTGTGATCTCTGTGTGCTCTTAAGGGAAATTACACTTTACTGTGTGTATTTGTTATCCTTTCCTCATATATGAGATGCCCTCTCTGGTGTTAGTCGTGAGGATTGAGGCTCCTTGATTGCTGGGCCAGGGCATGGGCATCACATAGGGCATGCACAAAAATTCTTAGATTAAATAAATAAAAATTCCCTGGATCAAATTATTAAGGAACCTAGGATAGGATATTCTTTAGCTTTTCCTCCAAGCCTAGCATCTGCATGTTCTATCTGCTTGGTATCCCCTTCATTTGGTTCTGTCTGATCACAAACAAATGACCTTCTCCATCAAAATCTCCAAACATACAGATGCAAACATCACAGAATTCGTGGAGTTTAAACATACAGATCTGCTAAAATGTTATGATAAAGTCTCCACATTTGAGTATAGTTGTATTACCCAAAATGCTGATGCTGCAAAAGGTTGTATTCACAAATTGTACTCATATCCGGACAAATGTATTAATATGGGAGTCCCAACTAAATGCAAACAAAATGGAATGTTTAATAGCAAACCAGAGTGGTGGTCTTCAAACATTAGCAAATTATACAAAAAAAGAATCTTCTTAATTTATATAGCAAGGCAAAAGTCCCTCAAATCAATAAACACAAAAAAAAAATGCCATCGGGAAAAGAAAAGTATCCCACAAATTCAAGACCTGCAATGAAATCTAAAGATAACTACAAATCCTTCTTCAGTTGTTTCAGGAAAATAAAGAATAACATTCAACACTGCTCAGAACTTATACAAAATGAAACCACCTACTCTAATCCAGTAGACATTGTCAACATACTATCAAAGAATCGTGCCAACTTCATCACATACAGAGTTATTTCAGTTCCTGGATACCCCAGATGGACTCCAACCAACAACAATCACCAAAAAGTGTGTACTAAAAGTTCTCTTCAAAACAAAAAATGCATCATCCATGGGACCTGGTAACATACCCAGTACCTGATAAGTAACATTAAACAAGGCAGACCTATTCCTTAATGTCTTTAGCCTGACTCTGGCAATTGGCTATCCTATCACTTCACAAGAGTGGTCCCATCAATGACCCTGGAAATTATAGACCCATCAGCCTGGCGAGTATTATATGCAAAGCCATGGAACGAGTCATAACTATGATAAGAATTAATATCAAAATCTTATCAGACTCAACCCCCAGCAGTTTAGCTTTATTAAGAGCAGATCCTGTCTGATGAATCTAGTAAACTTTTTTGTGAGGGTGGCACAGGCTGTGGGCTGTGGCTAACTGTCCCTACAGCATACCCTGAACTCTTCAAGGGATGTGATACCATACCTCATTCAAACATAATAAACAAACTAAATGAAGTCCAAATTGAATTATACTAAGTTAGATGGATAGTAAACTGGCTTAGGGACAGAACTCATATGGTCAGGGTGGGGAGTGCATCCTCCAGGAGCATAAAACTGACCACTGGAGTCCCTCAGGGATCTGTGATGGGAGCTATGCTATTCTGTATCTGCTTCTTGAATCTCCATATATCAAATTTGTTTAATAAATTTGCAATTGATTGCAAGCTGGGAGTCATTGTCAAGTAACCCACTGACATAGAGGCTACAATGGGAGTTTGCTGTCATCAGTAACTGGTATATGAAAAATGGGCTCAAACTTAAAATTAAAATGTGCAACATTATCACTTTTAGTAAGCATCCCTTAACTCCAGCCTGTAGCATAGAAAGACCATCACTTTAGTCTGTGTAGTTTATGAGAAACATGGGTACTTAGGTATATAGCTCCCTCACATTTGACCACCATGTTGCAACAGTGGCTAGGAAATACTTCGACTTTGCACAGCTCATAGCAAAAGGTATTTCCTCTAAATCAAAGGAAGTCCACACTTCCTTGCATTCTACACTGATAATGCCACTCATACAATACAATGTTGCCCTTTGGAATTTACCTTATAAAGCATATAAAGCAATTGGAAAGACCCCAAAGGTTCCTGTTTCTTATAGTGCAGTATAACAGTGCTCACGTAGTCTTTCAATAGTCTTCATCTTGTCTTATCAACCTAAAAATCAGTATCTGACAAACAGTAGAATGGCAGACTACCCCTTCACTATTACAATCAAACCTATACCTCAGTGATATTTCTATCAATGTCAGGTAAGAGAAAGGCGATATCTAAAATAATATATTTACACTATTTACAATTAAGGCAAGGACAGGTACCAAACTTCACCTAAATAAAAGTCCTGGTATTGAGATGTGCACGGGTATTCTAATAAATATTTAAAGTTAAAACCACTCAAATGAATGAACTTAATGACATTATTGACTTTCGGAAGCAAATCAGGATACCTCATTAAAACATCTTTCAATATCAGTTAAAGGATTCTTAATGCCTTCCTCATCAGCAATGAAACATAATGGAAATGCATGGATGTAATCACAGGCCAAAATATCACTGCACACAACCTAACTCACTGGGATTCAGTAAACTTCCATGCAGGTATAGCTTTTTCCTGCATGGAAGGGACCATTCCAGTGCAGCATGACAGCGCACCATGCATATTCATGAAGGGGTGCTGATGTGCTGCAAAACGGACATGGTTCTGTATACAAGTGCAGGGGGTGTGTCTGAGAGCAGTGCTCTCACAATACACATGCCCCCTGCACATCAGAATTGCCATTCGGCAATTTAAAATGAGCGAGAATGCTCATAACACCCCCAAGCCATCAGGGTAAGAAATCTGGTCAAAGCCATAAGGGACAATCATCCCTATCAAGGCAAAAGTTTATAGAATAATCGATTTAGCATAAGCAAATAGCGCACACCTCCCAACCCGTCAGACTAAGGAATGTGGAAAAAGCCATAAGGGACAATCGTCCCACAAAGCAGAAAGTTGATAGAATAACAGATTCAGCATTAACATAGATATTCTGAAGGGTACAAATAAAAAACACAACAAATAATTTTTTTTATACATGCAATAAACTTTAAGCGTAGCTGCGCAGTTTTGCCTGTTGCTTAGATATGCTTAGTCCAGCTTAAACAGCACAAGAAGTTAAATAGCAAGAGACATCCAACATAAGGAGTACTGCAATAGTATAGTAGTTAGAGCATATGCTTTGCAAACAGCCATTCCTGGTTTGATCCCCACGATAACCAATTTGCATTTTACATGTGAAAGCAGTACATAAACATTTATTTTTTATAATTAGCTAACAAATAACATATACTTGTTAACCAGAGTAGTATAGTAGGTCCAGATGTGAGGTGTCAGTTTAATAAAGTTGTTAAACCCCCATATAAACACAAGTGCCCCATACAGTATAGTCGCACATGAATAAATATAATGAAAGCACACTGGGGGATGTCATGGACAGTAAACAAATTTATAATATGTAATGAATGATGAATCAATCTCATACAGCAGATAGTCTATAAAATAAAAAAATAAGCAATGCTAAGCAGTGCACACCTCTGCTTACCAGGTGTAAGCATTATGTAAATATGACCGCTAAGCAATGAGTAGCCCAGCTAAGTGGATTTGCCTATTGGTAAGCAGTGCTGAACTTGCCCCTTTAAACACTGCCAACCTTAGCTAAGCAGGTTTTCCCATAGCTTAGCTTAGCTCAGCATATTTAAAACTATCTAATCATGCAAAGGGTGGGAAATTGACCATATTTAAACCCTGCAGGAGGGAATACAGCTCATAACTGGTTGCAGCTTCCCACTGTAGGCAGTATGGCAGGTGTTGGTGAGGGCATGTGCTTCTGGGCACAGCACTGGGGCATACAGGATTCCAAGGTCATGGTAGGACTCCTGGTAAATAACCATGATGAGAGACTGCTGCAGGGCCAGTACCAGGGCTCCCAATATAAAAGCGGAAGCCTGGGACCATCTTACCCGTGATCTCACCAGTGCCACAGGTATCCCTCAGACTGGCGAGCAGGTCTGGCACCACTCTGCCAACTTGAAGCGGAGGAAGGGGGAGCTCTTGGAAGAGTGTATCCAAGAAGCAAGATAGAGGGGTGATGTCCTAGCAGTGTGTAAATATTCATATCAATAACTGTTTACCAAAGTCCAGCCTGTGGATGTGATGGATAGGTATGCCTAAATATTTCTCTACTCCCTTTACAGCTGCAGCTGAGTGGGCTGTGAATCAGGAAGCCCATGCCAGTAGGTTGTAAAGGCTGTGTTGCGAGGCTGGTGAGTAACAATCCACTTGTATTAGTCATACCAAATAAATATAAAGTAGTAGAAAGTCACCAGAGTATAAAAACTGTATATGGGTTGTACTGAATAAATCAGACAATATGACAGCAATAGGCCTATATAGGTGATATTTAAGTAAAACCGTAACTGCATGGCAATAAAGTTCTAAATCCTGGACTGGTTGTGTTTACTCTGGTATTGTATGGCATTTAGTGCTGCATTCTCTGAATAGTAATGTTGTGTCAGTCACTGTTACCCACACTGTGTTACATAAAAAATATGTCTAGGAATGTGTGTATAAGACTGTTGTAAGTACAAGGTCAGATTGTACAACCAAGAGAGACTTAGACAGAAAACACTGAAGGAACAGACAGCGGTTTCTAAATAGCTCACTCTGATGAAACACAAATTGTATTTTTAGCACACACAGCCATGATTTGAATCATGGGAGTGGTAGTAAGCTGTATGCATAATAATTTTAACTAGGAATCTTGGAATATGTGTAGAAATAGTCAGGTAGTGTTAACAAACATTCCCCCCACAAGTCTTTCAGATAAGAAAACCGTAACTGCCTGACAATAAAGTTTTAAATCCTGGACTGGTTGTGTTTACTCTGGTATTGTATAGCCTGACATGTAGCATTCACCAAGATCTGATATCAGAATACTACTGTTATGTCAACCACTGTTTCTCACACTGTGCTACATAAAAATATGTCTAAGAATGTCTGTATAAGACTGTTGTAATTTCAAGGTCAGATTGTACAACCAAGAGAGACTTAGAAAACACTGAAGGAACAGACAGCGGTTTCTAAATAGCTCACTCTGATGAAACAGAAATTGTATTTTTTGCAGACACAGCCATGGTTTGAATCCTGGGAGTGGTAGTAAGCTGTATGCATAATCATACCTCTCAACTGTACATATTTCTCCCGAATGTCCAGATATTTGGCTCATATTTTTGGCCTGTCCCTTTTTTTTCCTGGCAAATCACTGGGATAATCTCAGGATTGCAGTCACCAAATAATGGCATACATTTGAGCGTCGGACTTCAAATCCTTCAGAAAATGTATATTAAAACAAATCCTGTTACTCTAGCAACTGTCTAAAAGTTTATAAGAGCAATATTCAAAATATGTCCCTATTTGTACCCCCATGATGTCAAGCTTTGTCCAGATGTTGTGCATTAAGAGATTGAAAAGTATGTTCATAATTTTGACTAGGAATCTGGGAATATGTGTAGAAACAGTCAGGTAGTGTTAGCAGACATTTCCTCCACAGGTTTACCAGGTAAGAGCAGTAGAATTTAGCTATAAGACAGTTGAAGTATACACTGTGTACAAACATACCACTGCCCAAACCAAGGCCATAGGGTATTGTAATAATACCTGTAGAGTAATGATTAGAGCAAAGATCATTAATGTTGTGAGTACTGTAAGGATATACAAGTTGTTAATTGACATCTCCCCCCCACCATATCTGCAACAATAATCTAAACACACAAATCAATTGGTATGTTTACACCAAACCTACTGTTAGGACATATGTTCTATCATTCAACAGATATTGAAATGTGTTTCTATTAATGTTCCATGTTGAAATACTATCATTGGTGGCATGTTGCTATCAATGCAAACTGTATGCTGCTATAATGGCCACTGTGGTTCCATATATGTGTGTGTTCTGTTTGCTATGCAACTGTTCCAAATCTGTTGTTTTGGGTTAATGGGAATATCTATGCGTGCTGTTATAACTAATCCTGGATTGTGTTGACTATTACTAACCCACATATGTTCTAAAATTGTAACACCATAGCACATTTGGGAAGGCCGGTCCCAGCAGACCCACCTCTCCCACTTCATCTGGCCGTGGCACCAGGCCCCAGCACGTCTGGGACCCACCCTGGGACCTCCTCAGGACCTCCTCGTCTGCTGGTCCTGCACCACCTTTGGGTGGAACTGCCTCAGGGGATTGGGCTCGCCCCCCCCGGCAGTGGGCTGGGACAGGATCCTGTCACTCAAAACCAGTTCCGGGGTTTGGTGTGTAGTGAGCTACAAAAGGAGTTTGGAGATCTGCTATGACAGCTTGAGGGCCATGTGGTGCAATTAGAGGGTCAGCCTGCCCCTCCTGCTCAGCCCTCAGCACAGTCACCTTTGAGGCCATGAAGGTGCAGTGGTGACTACCCATGGGTGGGGACCTCAGTCCTACTGTTTCACTTTTGGGGCTCATGGGCTTCCAATTTCCAAACAGCCCTCCCTGTCCGAGGTGTTTACCCCCACATGTGTCATATACCACCCCTGTATGCTGTCTTATCTGTCTTGTCTGTCTTCCTACCCAACCTACCTCCCCAAACATGCCTACTATTCTTCCCCAACATCCCACTCTCACCTTAAAAAAAATGGACAATTTTTCCCCCCAAAAAATTTTGCCCCATACATAGCTGTCCATTTTGCACACATGTCCACTGAGCGCATGTAATCTGGTCTAATTGGCTTCACAGCACATTATTGCTGTCCTCACCCCTCCCTCAGGGGTTTGAGTGTCCAAATCTACCTCCAAATTCAGTATATATGCACAGCTGTTACTGTAGAAGAAATGGACAGCTATGGACTTTCCCTACACCCGTCCTGCACATCCCTACTACTTTCCCTATTGTCTTTCCCTCTGTGTGCCCTCTTTTTTACCACTTTCCTATCACCCCTTTTTTCTTTTCTTTTAAAGAAATTGGCATGGAGGTAAGCAGGAGTAAGCACTTTTAAGCAGTAGTAAGCGTGATTAAGCCTGTTTGCATGGCACTAAGCAATGCATACACAGATTAAGTGCTTTTAAGGCTGACTGTAAGTATACTTAACTGGAAGTTAGCATTGCTTACAGCAGCGCAAACCTGCTTACAACTGCTTAAAAGTGCCCTAATCACTCTGTATCCAACAGCCCTTGTTCTGCCCAGCAACAAAATGATCATTCCTGTCCAGTCTTGGGCCCAGGACCCTGTACACCATAGTCAAAGCAATGTACCACTAGTCCATCACAGCTGTACTACTAAATGTCTTTTTTTAATATATCATTCAATATAGGCATAGAATACTATGAAACAAACACTGTGGAACCAGTGTGTTTATAATAGATAAATATCCAAATATAGATGTGTATGGTGATAGATACATATGAAAAGTGTATACATCAGATATATGTAGCTGTACGATCAAAATTACAGATATAGAATATGTACATATATATCATAAAATAATATAATGTGTAAATATCAAACATGAAATACTAATATATCAAAAGGCATATATTAAAAAAAATATATATATATATATATATATATATATATATATATATATATATATATATATATATATATAAAAATATATATATATATATAAGGATAAATATATATTAACATAAATAAACATACATATACAGATATATATATATATATATATATATATATATATACATATATATATATATATATATATCTGTACACGCACACACACACATATATATATATATGTGTGTGTGCGTGTGCAGACATACATACATATACATACATACATATACAGATATAGATATAGACAATTATGTATATATATATATATATATATATATATATATATATATATATATATGTACACACACACACACACACACACACACACACACACACACACACACACACACACACACACACACACACATATCTGGTTCGATTCTCAGCTGGGGTGTCTTCTGTGCAGAGTCTGCATGTCCTCCCTGCATTTGTGTGAGTTTCCTCTGGGGGTGCCGGTTTCCTCACATTTTAGAAAGACATGCATCTGGAGCATTTCTCACCGGGGCTACTCTGAAAATTGGCTTTGTTCCAAGTCGGACTTTCCCGGTTAACAAATGTTAAATAAAAAAAAAATATATATATATATATATATATATATATATATATATATATATATATATATATATGTGTGTGCATAACTGCACTTATACCCAGCACCATGCCTCCCCACCCCTAAGTGCAAGAGATCTGGTCAAAGGCTGCAAAATGGGGGGGGGGCAATGGACCAACACTAGGGGCACAATGTACATCCTGCAGGTATAAATGTAGAATGTTGCTACAGGAACAGGGTGTGTGTCAGCATACATGCTCAGAAGGATGTCAATTATGAAACTGTAATATATGTCATCATATTCTGACAGACATCCCCACATGATCACAGTGATTCACCACAGGAGGAATAATATGATACTGTTCAACAGACCAGAAATATGGGCAATAAATATGGACAGTCTGGAACAATCTGGCTGGTGACAGGTATGCTCATAACACCTTAGTGCAAGAAAGCGTAACCAAGCCTGACAAAGTGGGGGAGCCATGAAAATGTGGACATATCTGACATACTTGTGTAGATGAGCTGACACATGTGATGCAGTAACACTCTCCTGTCTGTTGCAACATCTATTGAATGGAATAGTACAAGTTCAAAACCCAGTGACTTCCCAGGAGTTAGTCATGTAAATCTTCACATCCCTCCACTGATGTGTCAGACATACACAATGCTTATGTGGGCCAGGCAACACTACACATCTGCCAAATATCTGGACATAACATCACATTAGGGAAAATACACTGAGCTGCTAGCCATGTCACCAAGCAATATCCAAACTACAGGCAGACCGACACAACAAGAAAAGCAATCTTGTTAGGGGGGAATATACATGTAATTGCAAATATACCAGCCACTTCAGGGATGTAACAGCACTGAAAAACAGTTACCACTGTGAAAGTGCATACAGTATAAGGAGTGTGTGAACCAAACTGTCAGCATGTTTGACATTCACACACTAACCCTACATCCAATGGCCCAATACACAGTGTAGAATGATGCCTGACTGTGTTATGGGGCATGTCACAGTCTTACCCTACAAAAATGGAACACTTGCTAGTGCACCAGAAACTGGATCTGCATGCAAAGGCAGATAGAAAAGGAAATGTAACACTTTCATCTATCCCCCTCCAAGAAATAACATATTCACAATACACTGCTACACAGTCCTGACAGTCTGTCAACAATAGCCAGAAATGCAAAGACCTCCCAACTGTACACACTCCCAAAGAATGTTCAGGTCTTGTCATCATATATAAGGCCTCTTACACATAAAATGTCTGGCAGTCTGATACCTAACTGGGATGATATAACGAATTACATCACTAAGTAATGATATACCATATATCTATGCCTCTGACTGGATGATATATGGACAAAGTCTGATATACTCATAGACAGAAGCCTAAACACAGGTCCAGGATGGAGATATTGCTGTTATAAACTGAGAAAGTAGCTGGTGTAACAGGGTTTATTGTAACATACCTGTTCTGAGCAATATGAAGTCAGAAACAAGCATGGATGTTACCATTTACTGACTGCTATCCTACAGAGCATGCTACTGACCTTCCAAATTCAATAAATGTGTGAGTAACACACTGATAATAACAGTACAAACTATGGGCAGTCTGAGCTATGTCAACCACATAATACTCTCAAGACTGCAAATCATCCAGAGCAGCCATATCCACACAAACCCTGTCAAACCAGCAGTACAATTGTATAACAATACTCACAGTCTGTCCCTGTGTCTGCAACAATTGTTCCTGGTGAGCTGGGCTGTCTTCACAGTCTCTGCCATACATTGTTAGTAGAACAACCCTCTGTGATACTGTGTGTAACACACATGCATGAAAACATTCTCACAGACAAAGAAAGTGCCGATGCCTACATGAGGTACACAGTTATAGGACTGTGTTTCCAAGCTATTGGCTACAGGAATAATACCACAGCTGTTCCACATGGAATTAACAAGTGTGGAACTCCAATTTGGGCACAGGCCATGAGCTGATCCTGACCAGTACCTACAAAAGGCAAGCTGCTGCCTCTGGAAACCAGATGTACAACCTCCATCCCAAAGAGAGAGACAGACAACAGAAAAAAAAAAACATACATTAACAGGAAAAAAAAAACAGGTATGTCAAACAAGTATGCATGTAATGGATTGCAGTAGAGGGTGTGTAATAATGGGAAATAGGAAGTTTAATATACATGTCCTTACAAGACTTGCTGTATAGACATATTGCTGAGCAGAACCTATGGCCATAGCATCTCTGTCCACCTGCAGTGACATAGAATACAGCTCAGGCCTGGATGTCACACATATATCCAGATATGAATTGTGAATACAACTATGGTATGCATGTTTGTCTCAGAAATGTCATGGAGCTATACAGGGTAGTTGCATAGTGGAATAATGTCATAGCTGTGTGTTTTGGACTGCATGTGATAGACCAAGCTCATACCATTCAACTGTCCATTGTTATGCACACTGACCATATTTGTGCCTCATATTTGTAGTCATTTACACAAAGATGTGTGTCATGTCCTGAAAATAATTGGCAACCTGCAAACAATGGGTCTATATAATATATTAGAAATTCCAAAATATCGAACACCATACGTTTGAACTTGGAATTTCGAATTAGATAATATCAAACACTCACAATAGCAAATTTTTCCCAGGGAAACAATTTGCTGTTCCGAGAAACATACACACAACACAAGCACACCAAAATAAATAAACCACACACATACAGTTAACAAAACCCAACCCTACACTAAACCATACATACATTACTAACTAGCCACTTACCTTAGCCTGCACCCTAACCCTAAGAAATGTAACTATCGCACACCTACCCTACGAAACTATACACAAACAAACTAACTAATACACACACATACAGTTAACAAAACCCAACCCTACACTACACCATACATACATTACTAACTATCTACTTACCTTAATCCGTACTCTAACCCTAAGGTCCGTAACTATCGTACCACAGTGGAGGAAATAGCGAAGCCACAGAACGGCCCACCAAAATCTTGCCCTAGGTAAGATTTTGATGTCCCGGGGCTTTGCTATTTTCATCCTTTGATGTAGTGGGTTCGATATTATAACATTCAAAGTTTTAAACCTTCAAAATTATAATATAGACCTGCAAACAATGACATTACAACAACTCCTTCCCTTTTATTTGGCCATTGCTGTTTGGGGTTCCTACAGCTGATCATCTCCACCCATGGCATCCAGTCCTCTGCATCTTGCTCTCACACACCATACACCTGCATGTCTGCCATCACCACATGCATACACCTTTTATATGCTGCCTGCTGTCCCTGTAACCTGGCAGCCTCATCTGTTGTAAGATATACTCAGCATACTCCCTCAGCACATGTCCAAACCAAGCATGCCATTGTCTGGCATTGTCCCCAAGCTATCCAACTTGGGATGACCCACTAACACACATGTCCCTAATCTTATTCCTCCTGTCACACACAGTACAAATGTGAACATCCCACACTCTGCTGTGTCCAGCCCTGAATCCTGTCTGTCTGTACAATCCCACTGTCTGCAACCAATATAATGTAGCCAGTCACACTCCCCTCCTGTAGACTTTACATATCACTCCTAATGGTACTTGTCTGTCACAAAGAACTATTGACTCCCTTCCCCACCACACACAACCTACCTGTACTCTCTTGTACACCTCTCCCCCACACTACCCATGACTCTGAACTGGTGTTCCCAAGTAGTTAGACCTATCCACCTTCCAAACTGTACACCCTGCATTGTCACCATTCCTCTATCCCCCACCCCATTCACACACATGTATTCTTACTTAGTCCTGCTGACCATCATTCCCCCTGCTCTACAACATAACCCCACCTCCCCAGGGTATCCGCAGCCTGTCCCCTAATCTCACTACAGACCACAATGTCATCTGCAAACTGCAAAGTCAACAGGGGCCCCAGTCTGATTATGTCTGTCAACCTGTCCCTCACCACTGCAAATGTGAAAGGACACACAGCTGACCCCTGATGTTCTCCCACCTCCACCTTAAATTCACCTGTCATGTCAAAACCAGAACTCACTGCTGTCACACTAGCCTCCTACATATCCTGTGGTGTCTGACAGACTCCTCTGACACCCCAGACCTCCACATACAATACCACAACTACTCTCCAGGAAGCATGTCATATGCTCCCTGTAGGTGCACATAAACACAATGTAGCTGCATCTCAGCCTCAGTGCACAGCTCCGTCAACATTTGTGGATCAACATTTGCATCTGTACTGCACTTACCTGGCATGAAACTATACTAAAAATCATCAATCATCACTACGTTCTCAACCTAGCTGCCACCACCCTTTACCATTACCTTATCCTGTGACCAATCAATGTTATCCCTCACTTGTTACTACAGCTCTGCAGACCACCCTTGTTCAGATAAGCAGTACCCATACATATTCACCAACATCTCTCATATCTTCTCACTTTCCAAGATTACAGTAAACAATCCAGTTAAATATACCACTGCCATGTCTCAGAAACACCTCCAGGCATCCACTGGTATGTCACCTGGAACAACAGCCTTTCCACCGTTAAACCCTCTCATAGCTATCCTTACATTCTCCTTGATAATCTTTTTCACCTCCTGATTAACCATACCCACCTCAGCAAACCTTCCCTCCCTCCCTCAGAACAGGCTATCAAAGTGATGTTTCCATATGTTCTAAACACACTCCTAGCTTGTATGTGCCACCCATATTCCTTCCTTTTGTGCTGCACATCCTTCCTAGCTATGTGCCTCTGTCTAGCCAACAGCTACAGGCCCTATACACCATTCGTGCTCTCCAACATTACATACAACCCCAGACTCCACATCTATATGTCAGAATCCACATCCATAGCCATGTCTAACACTCTCTTTCCCATGCACCACATCTCTTTATACTCATGTCTACTCTCTACATCTGTCTGTCAATCCCACTTTGCCTTTGCCAACACCTTTCTCTGCATACTCCCCTGTACTTCTTCATTCCACCACCACATGTGTAGGATCAGTCACCATCTGGACAGCATGTCAACCTGTGTCTGACTGAGCATAGTAGGTCACAGGTGCATTGATGTAATGCTGAGTATGAGTACAAATAGGACACACCCAATGAGGGCAATTGGAAGGCCATCCCCACATATGTCTGTGGTCTCACACCACACCAACCCACCCTGTAATGGAGGTCAGCTGCAGCACATACACACACCCCATAGCTAAAGATGACCTGCTTCGGACATGTTTAGGAAAAACACCCCCCCCCCAGCTCAACATCAGTATAGAAGGATATGCACACCACATGCACCCCTACTCTCACCATTAATCAGGTGCAAAATGCCCTCTTACACATAATGCTATGTATGTCCATACAATGCTGCTAGGTACTGGAGTATTATTTGATGTAATGTTGCGGCTACTGATACTCATTACTAGTGAGCCGTCTCTGTAAAGAACTCTGGACAATATCTGGGTTCCTGTGATGTGTTTTTCCCTGTTTATGTATTTCAGGTGTGATGCAGAGGCTTTCAGGCTATGATGTCCAGGAGACAGCAGCCATAACTGAGGCCATCTTGGAATACTACCACATCCTCTTCAGTTGGGGTCGCTAATATCAGCGGGAGAAGACAGCCCTCTGGCAAGACCTCACACAGAGAGGGAACACTTTGGGGACTCATGGCCACATGTACAAACAGGTCAGGCACAGAGCAACTGATCTGATTCAACGTGCATGGCAACGGGCTGCTGCGGTGGTGAGGGACCATTCCGTTACTGGTGGGGGGCCAGCCAGAGAGGCCCCACTTAGAGCAATGGAGGAGCTCCTTGCCAATCTTGAGGTGGCCCACAGAGAACAACCACTACAAGATGTAGCTGTCATGGAGGTGGGTGCCACCCAGGAAACCAGCGAGGAGCGTCCAGGTAAGGCAAAGGTCCACATCAGTGTACTGAGGTTACATTTCAACTGTGTAGTAACAGTCTTTAAATGCAGATCATTGCAAAATAGAGCACTGGGTGGGGTTTAGTAATGCACATGCACCCATTTCAGGTGAAGAACAGCAAAGAGTGTAATATCATAGTGTAGACTGTACCTGTGCATACATGTTGCATTGCTCCTGGACCAATGGCTATTGTAAAGCTGCTGACAATACCCCTCCCTCACATTACCTAGGTACCTCTCATCAACATGAGGCAAAGCAGCCTGAGGCCGGTAAGTATGAGATCTTCCTGTTGTGGCTTACCAGTACCCCAGGCATTTTAAGGTCATGCATGTGGTCATGCACTGAACTGTTATAGTCACCAAATTGCATGTATCTGCAAGATCACCTGCGATGGGGTTCACTGCATGATATCACAGGGGCCTATTGGATGATATGTCACATATCAGTAGCATAACTCACAAACCTGTTATTGCAGTACATCTGGATAATGATTGCCAAAATGTGGGGACAGAGTGCCAGTAGTAGGGACATGTTGTATACAGTACTGGGAGACAGTGCATATAAAAGGTGTACACACATGTCACAGTGCCAGGTATGTGTGAGATATGACAATGTGAGCACAATACACAAGACCAAAGCCATGCAACCTGTCATGTGACCTATAATCTGTACAATGCAAATGTGAAACAAATACAACTCTGTTAGGGGAACATGTATGGGGAGTGGAAACAGTCTAAGAAGCTAGATGCATATGTGTGGACAGGAGGAAGCTCATACTGGGGTATATCAGTGTGTGATAAAACCACAGCAGTTGATCAGATTGGGGTACACACCTGCCATCAATCATGGACTCCTGCAGTACCCGCATATAACAGTCAGTGCACATACCAGGATTATCCCAACACAGACCCACAGTTGCCTGCTACAACTAAAGCCATGATTCGCATACAGCCTAACATGTTGCAAAGGGATTGAACGCTATGGACACATACACACAGCATTGCATATGCCATAGAACACAGTGCAGATAGTCATCAAAAGGTGTACAAGTGATGTGCAACGGTGACAGTTTGAAGAAGTGGACATCCCTACACATATGTTTGGGAAAATCATCCCAGAATTGTCCAGAGAGGCTGCCAGGGGTATCAGACATCTCTGGTCAGTACTGGGTGGGTACGGCATGTGACAACAGTCTTCCATGGACTCCACATGTCTTGGGTATAGGGTTTTTTTCTGATGATGGCAGCTGTTCCTCACAACACACAACAGCCAGTTCTGGGTAATGTATGGACAACAATACATCAACTTTTCAAAACACATGTGTGGAAATGTGTGAATGTGTTATGAGACCAGGGTTGAACTCTCTTTGTGTACAATTTGGTCATGTTAGTTTGGCATAGTAACAGCACTGCACAACAGCAGAACAGCACTACCCACACAGTGAAGCAGGGCGACGGCAGTGTCCTGCTTTGGGTTTGCTGTCCACTATCTTGAACTGGGGCTGTAGCCAATTTGAATTGTATTCTGACCACTTCCAAGCACCAGTTCCATGTGGCTATAATCTGTCTGGGGTCTGCCACATAGCTGTGGATGGGGAGGTATCCCAACATTCCACACAACAATAGGCCACACCCTACATCCAAATGAACAAAAGGATGGATTCACAAGAACACAATCAACAGTCTGCTGTGGCCAAGCCAAAGGCCACACCTACATATGAAGCACAGTCTGTGTGTTGACCTGACAAGTGCTGTGCACAGGGGATGGCCTTGCAATCAGACAGATTTAGAGTTGTTTGTCAAGGGAGAGTTTGCAAACATTGCCATGTTGAGATGTGCCATGCTGAGAAAAACCACACCAAGAGGACTGACTGCTATACTGAGAGCAGCAGGTGCTTTACCAAAGTACTGGTTTACGGGTGTGCACCTTTTGCAAGCCAGCTATTGTAATACTAACATGTATGATATGTCACCCCTACCTGATGTGTATGTTTCTCATTCAGAATGCACAGGTTACATATCATACAAAATGGTGAAAATCTCATGGCAATACTCATGTGGTCTCATGTGATATGTCACAAAACCCATGCATGTTAAGAGGGGTGTGTAGACTTACTATTTCCACTGTCAGTTTGTGAAGTTGTTTGAGGAAATGCTCTTGTTTTCACATACATGTATTGCAGGTTATGACAACTTGAAATTACAGTATGACATTAAAAATAGGGTCACCGATCCACTGGTCAAACCAGTAATGTACCAGACCAACATAGGAGGTATGTGCAGCAGACGGGGAGTATGACCCACATATCAAAATAGTAGTGAAAACTGTACAGTTTGTAGTTATGTTCCCTAGGTTTTGCCACAGTGCTATAGAGGTGAACAGCACTGATGTCTACATGGGTGTAGTGTGTTCTAGGTGAAGGCTCAACACCTACTAAAGACACTCACATATACCAGTGGTGAAAAGTAGTAGTAAAACTAAGTTAAAAGGTTTGCACTGCATGATGTTGAGGGCCTGTCTATAGTCTGTCTGTTGTGATCTGGCTGTGTGTCACGACTGTCACTCTATGCCTAATGTGAGGTCTGTGTAATGCCTGTGGAACACCTTGTGTATGTGTGTATGTGTGTGTGTGTGTGTGTGTGTGTGTGTGTGTGTGTGTGTGTGTGTGTGTGTGTGTGTGTGTGTGTGTGTGTGTCAGAGTAAGCATGTGAGAGCGTGTGTGAGAGACTGTGTGTGTGAGAGTGTGTGAGACTGTGTATAAATGATAGTAAACTGTATAATGATATTAGTAATGTACATATCTTGTCTTTTCCTCACAGGTGGGCATGGTGGTCCCAGTCCCTCCCGCTATACAGATGATGTTAGCTTGTTTGGCGACTCTGACCATGATGACAACCATAGTGGGGCACACTTGGAGTTGTCATGGGCTACAGCTGTGTCACCGGTTGGCATTCCACCTTTGTCAACCCCATCCCCGTGCAGGGTTACAATATCCACCCATTCCTCATCAGCAGTGGCCACAAATGATGGACAGCTGGGTGCAGGCACAGGGCATGCAAGTGTGGAGACTATGGCAAGTGAGCAGCCAGCCACTAGCCAAATCTAGACTGCTGGTGAGATCACACAAAGGCAGAAGGGCAGGGATGGTCGAAGGATTGCTGCCCATCCAGCCCATGTAGCAAGTGCCAGTGCAGCAGTTACCAGGCACATGTTTCTGGCTGTAATGGATGCGCAGGCACGTAATGAACAGAACACCAGACAACTGCACAGGTTTGTGGCAGACCATCTCCCTGGTGCTCATGGCTGTCTCCAGGACCTTGTTGCAGCCAGGCATGAGGGCAATGAGATCATGCATAGATGATTGGGTGAGATTGGGGCACTCATCAGCCATGGAATATCTGTGCTTGAATGTTTGGCAGGGGCAAGGCATCAGCCATGTGGACATAGCTCAGTACCACAATCAGCTGGGTGTCCACGTGGTTGTCCACCATCAAGCTCCCATAGTGGCAGTGACACCAGCAGTACTGAGGGTGGTGTGCTGTCCATGCCATGATGTAACAGGCCATGGTCACCTGGTCTTGGCCGGTACCAACAGAGTCGCAGTTCCAGCAGACATCAGTCACCATCGGGGGCAAGTACTGCCTCGGGCCTTAGGCCTGCTGGTGCCAGTCAGACCTGTGGCAGGTCTAGTTCCCATATCCATGGCCGGTGAACTGTACACCCTGCCATGTATGTCCCACAGCTGTCCACAAAACAACAGTGTAGGCAGCCACATGGTGTGACTGTATGTAGGCAGACACACAAACATATCACAGTCAGAAAAGAGGTCACCTCTACACACATGCACCAAGCATGCATAGGCCATATCATTCCCACACCCCAAACACACACGCATAATGTCAACTGAATGGCACAGCCTATGCCTCTGGTAAACCTGCACAACACCCTGTGCATATGATGAAACCTGTGCCAAATCCCTGCCATCCACACTACTGATGCGGGGACATGCAACTATGGGTCTGATGCACAGGGTGACCATATTGAATTGCAGCTATGTAGTGTTGTGTAAGGTGCTGTCATCTGGCATGGATAAGGGGTACACCTCAGAGTGTGTGTACAGTTTTGGCCATTGTGCATTCTTGCCATTAGTAATGCTGAGCGAATGAGTTCTCACAGACAGTATTCTGTTTGTGTCTTAGGTGTCTGTGTGTCACCAGGATGTGAGACTGCAGGAAGTCCAAGGGTATGGCACTGTGATAACACATCAATCATGTCATGGGCAAGGTACAGTTCTATCCACTCAGATTTACAAGGTCTGTGTAACAGGGAATGCGTATGCCTCACAGCTTATAGTGCCGAGTCTTGTATATAGATATGTGGTGATTGACATATTCTGTTGAGAATGGTTAGTGTAGTGGGTTGAACACACCTATATTTGATGACAACCACACCCCCCATGGGATATTGCATTGACCAAACACACAGAGATTACTATTTACACATACACACACACACACACACAAACACACACACACACACACACACACACACACACACACACACACACACACACACACACACACACACACACACACACACACACACTTGCCAGTACTGGATCCACAGGTACATAGAGTCATATGTGTGGTAGGCGTGAATAGCCATGAATGCTGTTCAACTGTTTATAAGTTCCGTAATCACTC
>NC_056730.1:498462762-498635262 GCF_019279795.1 Protopterus annectens | reverse complement strand
GTGAAGATAGGCGCAGCATATAGAAGAGTTGAAATAAGATGAGAGTGAGCAATCCTTGTTCTGGTAGATGGTGTAAGAAAAGGTTTGATTCGATATAAGGATCCTATCTTTCTGTTAACTAGCTTTATGGAGTTGTTAATGTGTAGGTCGAAAGAGAGATTATTGTCAATTGTAATACCTAACAATTTAGTTGAAGTGTCGGGTAAGATAACAGTGGCGCTGTTTGAAGAGATGGAGAAATGTAAGGGGGAGGTTCTAGATGTGGGAGTAAAAAGAAGAAGTTTGTTTTTTTTGGCATTTAGTAAGAGGAAGCGACTAGAGAACCATGTTTCTACTGTACTGAATACTTTTTGGGTGAGAGAGATTAGTTCTGGGGTAGATGGAGCTGAGCAAATGAGTGTTGAATCATCTGCATATTGAATGCAGGTTGCTTGAGGGATTATTGTTTGAAGATCATTAATGAAGAGGGAGAAAAGTGGGCCGAGGATAGAGCCTTGAGGAACCCCAATGGAAACAGGCAGGAGAGACGAGATGTAGTTATCCCAGAGAACAGCTTGTTTTCTGTTTGTGAGGTAAGATTTAAACCATTTAATAGCTGGGGGATCAAATGAGATGGATTCGAGAGTATTAAGTAATAAGGGGTGGTTTACCATATCAAATGCTTTGGAGAGGTCAATGAAGAGGGCAGAAGAGAGTAAGTTGTTGTTTCGGTTCTGGTTTATAGTCTCTACAAAAGAAAGCAGGGCAGTGGTAGTACTGTGATGTGGTCTAAAGCCATGTTGGCAGTTTGCTATTATGTTATGCTTTGAGAGATATTGTACAAGTTGAAGGTGGATACACTTTTCCATAATTTTGGACAGAGGTGAGAGGAGAGCAATAGGCCTATAGTTGGAGTCGTCAGTTGAGTTTCCACCTTTGTGAAGAGGGATTATATGAGATACCTTCCAAACTTCTGGGATGATTCCTTCACTAATTGTCCTATTTATAAGAATAGATATAGGATATGCAACAACCTTAGCAGCCTTTTGAAGAAAAAGGGGAGGGAGTTTATCAGCAGAGGGGGTGCATGGTTTTAGCTTGAGAAGAAGTCTGTGAATATACCATGTGGAGATAGGTTGTAGAGAAAAGTTAAAAGAGGAGTTGGTTAGTTTACTTAGAGGACAGAAGTTGTTGGCATTAAGTTGTTTAGCTAGTGCTTGAATAGTTTCTGTCAAGAATGAGTTAAGAGCATCTGCAGTCTGTTGTGGGATATCAGGGTCTGCATTTAGAGGGGAAGGTGTTTTGGAAGTTCCTGGTGAGAGGAGTTTATTGATTGAGGACCAGAAAAGTTTAGAATTGTTAAGATGGGTTTGTTGTAGGTCAATATAGAATTTCTTTTTATCGGCTATAACAGCTTTTTTAGTTAGATTTCTATGCTGTCTGAAGAGTAGGAGATCTGTTTTATTTCTGTTGGATCTCCAACTAGCCCAGACTTTATTCCTAGCGAGAATAAGATTTTTGGTTTCATGGGAGAGCCAAGGGGATGTATTGGATTTCATTCTAATAGCACGTTCAGTGCACGTGTGTCAAGAATGGATAAAAATATTTTGTTAAAATGTAGTACTGCATCTTCAAGAGGAGTGTTTTAATGGGTTCCAGTTACATGCGCTGAGTTCGCTTGAAATAGGTCAGGATTAAAATGTTTGATGGTGCGTATTTTTCTAGTAATGTGGGGATTTGGACAGTCAGTTTTTCTCTTGTTATAAAAGTTAAGGAGTGGTCACTAACATCGTCTGGCAAGGTTCCTACTTTGTAATTAGTTTTTAGTCTGTTTATAAGTATCCAGTCTAAAATGCTTTCTCTATTAGTGTGTTTATTGAGCCTAGTAGTCAAGGTAATGGTTTGGGTGAAGCCGTGAAGGTTAATATGGGATGAAGGATTTTCTGCATTAATGCTATTCCAGTCTATGTTCAGGTCTCCTAGAATGATGGTTTCCTGTGGATTAGTAGCTGATATGCAACTAAGATAATCTTCGAGTATTGGAATATTGTTACCAGGAGGCAGGTACATACAGATGATATGTATGGATTTTTTGGAATTTAATTGGAGTTTGATAATGATGGATTCTATCTTGCTATCTTGAGATGATAGGGGTGGAAGGCTAGTGATATTAAGGTGTTTTTTAAAAAGAATAGCAACACCACCACCTTTTCTTTTGGGACAATCGAGTCTTACTATGTTATAGCCTTGGGGAATAATTTCAGTGTCTTTAGTGCTAGGTTTTAGCCAGGTTTCTGAGAGGCATAGAATATCAAATGAGTGTATGTGAAGGAGGGCATGTAGGTATGGTACTTTGTTGTTTAAGCTTTGGGTATTAAGATGTCCGATTAAGAAGCTATTATTGGTTTTGGGCATATATACTGTGGGGGAAGAGAGTGAAGGGCCAGGGTTAGGGTGGATATCACCATCTTGAAGGGTAGGATTGCTACATTTGATAACCAGGTAGAGTCTATGTAAGGTTAGATTTTTATTTTTGTTATAAGTTGTCAAGACATAGTTGAGATGTCTAAGTCTGTGGAATTTTGGTAGTTGATAATTGGGGGTAGATGAAGTAAAAGGATAAGAGATAAGTGGAGTGATGAATGTAGAGGTGTGTTTATGTGGAAGGAGGGATGGAGTATCAAGTGATATCTTGTAAGAGGATAGGAGATAGATTGAGCATAGGGTGGAGAGTAGCAGGAATGACAGTAAATGCTGGCTAGGCAGGTAGGGAGCCATGGTAAGATGAGTTTGAGAAGTTAGAGAAGGCAATAGAGTGTATGGGAGGCAGGATGTAAAAGGGGTATTCTACTGTAGAGTAGATATAAAGATATAATAGGAATAGGGAAGAGTGGACAGTGAAGTGGTAAGGATTAAAGTGGGATAGATAAGTAAAAGATGTAGAGAGGAAGAATGGGAAAAATACAGTGGGAGTGTGTTGTAGAGGTGGGGTGTGTGTGGATGGGAGGAAGTTTGAGCGGAAGGAGAAGGATTGGAAGGGAGGGATAGGGAGTGGCTAACAGTACTATAAGGTTAGGACCCTGGGGGTGGGTGGGAATTGGGGGTAGGGAGGGGCGGAGTGAGCCCGTGGGAACGGAGCGGGTACACACAACAGGAGGTGGAGAGCGGAGACAATCAGAAATGCAGGTAGGTATGGCAGGAGCAAACAGTATATGGAAGGAAGAGAAAGACAGGAGACTAAAGTAGACCAGAGAAATAGGAATAGGTATGCAGGAGTAGGTAGAAAACAAGCAGTAGGAGGTAAGGTCGAGAGGGGTGAGGTGGAGCTGAGAGGTCAGGCAGAGTACTGGAGCAGTACCAGCACTATTAGCAGGGAGATAGGCAGACTGTGAGATAGAATATCGAGCTTAAGGGAGCTTGTATGTATGTATGTAAATATATATGACATGTAGTGGAGTCATACCTCAGCACCATAACTCTCAACCTCTTAGTGCAAGAGAACGTAATGTATTGCAGTTATAAATGTAGAATGTTGCTACAGTGACAGGGGTTGTGTCAACATACATGTTGTGAAGGAAGGCTCTTCTGAAACTGACATGTATGCCATCAGTTACTGACAGATATCATAAAATCATCATAGTGAAGTACCACACAAATCACGGTAATGATCCTGTGGAATACAGAAGAAATATGAGCAATAAACATAGACAGTCTGAAACAATGTGGTCAGTCAGGAGGTATACACAGAACTCCTTAGTGCAAGAAATGTGGAACAAGCCTGACAAAGGGCATGTTTAAAGCCATGAAAATGGGGATAAATCACACATACTGGACTAGATAAGCTCACACAGTTGATGCATTCAAACCCTTCTGTCTGTCCTAAGACATATTAACTGGAGGAGCAGAGGTCCCAAGCCACATAGTTTCCACTAGTTAGTGACATACATCTTCACAGCAGCCCACTGCTTTGTCAGAAATACACAACACGTATGGTGGCCAGGCAACATTACATCTGACAAATATCTGGACATAACATCACTCTAGGGTAAATACACTGAGCTGCTAGGCATGTCACCAACCAGTCTGTAATACAGGCAGACTGCCTCAACACTAACCCAATTTACCTCTGGGTGAATACACACATAATTGCAAATAAAGCAGGCACTACAGGCATGTAACAGCACAGAGTAACAGACACCAGTTTGAAAGTGCATACCCACAACCGATCTCAACAGTCACAGTCACATAATGGTGAGCCTAAGTAATAGTACAGTATATGGACTGTGTGAACAACAGTCATTATGTTTGCCACTCGCACACTAACCCTACATATACTGGCCTAATTTACATTGTAGTCTGATGCCTGACTGTGGTATGGGAGATGTTTCAGTCTGGCCCTACAAATATATAGGCTGATAGGTTATCAGAAACTGGACCAGCATGCAACATCAGATAGAACAGGACCAAGAACACTGACATCTACCCCAGTCTGTACACAGGCCAAATAACATAATCATATTACATGGCTACATAATATAGATACTCTGTCAACAATCACTAGAAGTACACAGACCTCACTACTGTACAGACTACAACAGAATGTCCAGGTTTTGTCCTCAAATATTAGGCCTCCTATACATTACATGTCTGGCAGTCTGATATATCACTGGCTTGATATCAGGAATTATGTTAGTAAATAATGGTATACTGTACATATCCACCTCTTACTGTATGGCATTTGAACAAAGGGTGACAGACTTGGGAGACAGAGGCACAAACACAGGGCCAATATTGACATATGGCAGTTATAAACTGAGAATATTGCTGGTGTAACAGGTTTTGTTGTGGCATATCTCTTCTGAGGGATATGAAGTCAGTAACATACATGGACGTTACCATTTACTGACTACAATCATCAGAGTATGCTACTGCATTTACAAAGAGAGAAATGTGTGAGTAACATGCCAAATCTAAGACTCCAAACTCTGGCTAGTCTGCAGATAGTTCTACAGGTGAGAGTTTTCTCAACCACATAACTCTCTCATGCCAGACTTTAAATCTTGCAGAACAGCCATATCCACACAAACCCTGTTAAACCAACATTACTTCAAATGTAGAACAGCAATACTTACATTCTGTCCCCATGTCTGGAACATCCCCCTCCAGATTGTTGGCCTGTCTCCACAGTGTTTGTTGTAAGAGGTATTTCCAACTACCTTCTGTGATTCTGTTTGTCACACACCCACATGAAGTCCTGCTCACAGTGAAGGAGAAGGGTCAACACCCACTTGCAGTGCTTACTTATAGAAGTGTGTTTCCATGCAATTGGCTATAGGAATGATACCACAGCTGTTCCACATGCAATTAGCAGGTGGAAGACTCCAATTCTTGCTCAGGCCGTCAGCTGATCATGCGCATTACCTGCCAATGTCAAGCTCCTGCCTCTGCAAAACAGATGCATTTTTCAACATCTACCAGAGAGGGGGAGAGAGAGAGACAGAAAGACAGAGGGAAAGAAAGAAAAGATGAGAGAAGGAGCCAAGCATGTTTGTGTATGATCTGTGGGTAGAGAGAGATCTCCGAGTATTATAATGGTTGCAACTGTTGGCCTTGTAATGTGACATTGGGACATGTGGGTCCTCAATATGAAACTGTAGCAAAACCCATCCTGCAATGGATCCTGTTACACAATCACACAGCATACTGCTGACACACACACTCACATTTGCCAGTACTGTGTTTCAAACCCCTACCTAGCTATGTATTGGTACTACAGTGTTATGCAGTTATTGCAGGCACCACAGAGCTTATATATTGGAGAGCTGTCCAAAGGTATCTTTGAAGGTGAGTAACATCAGCTGCAGTGCTAAAGGAGGGGAGAGGGAAGTGTAGGAAGTGTGAATGACCACAAAATCATGTTAACAAAGACAGACACACTATCACAGTTGCCAGGACCAGGATGACAACTCATATATAACTAGTTTGCAACATTACAGTATAGAGCAGTCATCACAAGCACCATGGAGCTTACAGGGATGACATTTGGCCAAAGGGTTATTTTAAGGTGACTGACATCAGCAGGTGTGCTAAAGTAGGGCAATGGCAGGTGTAATGAGTGTGAATGGCCTCAAAATCATTCATCTCTGCACATGCACACACACACACACACACACACACACACACACACACACACACACACACACACACACACACACACACACACACACACACACACACACACACACACACACACACACACACACACACACACACACATTATCACAGTTTCCAGGACCAGGATTAGAATTTCTACCTACCTAGTTTGCTACACAATAAGTATTATGCAGTTATCATGAGCACCGTAGAGCTTATAGGGCTTAGACTTGGCCAAAGGGTTATTTCAAGGTGACTGACATCAACAGGAGTGCTAAAGTAGGGCAATGGCAGGTGTCATGGTGTGAATGGTCTCAAAATCATTCATCTCCACACACACAAACACACACATTATCACATTTGCCAGGACCAGGATTAGAACTCCTACCTAACTAGTTTGCTGCACTACAGTATTACGCAGTTATCATGAGGGCCATGGAGCTTATAGGGCTGAGAGTTGGCCAAAGGGTTATTTCAAGGTGACTGATATCAGCAGGCGTGCTGAAGTAGGCCAATGGCAGGTGTGGTGGTGTGAATGGCCTCAAAATCATCCATCTTCATGCATGTGCACACACACACACACACACACGCACACACACACACACACACACACACACACACACACACACACACACACACACACACACACACACACACACACACACACACACACACACACACACACACACACACACACACACATACATTACCACAGGCATGCTAAAGTAGGCCAATGGCAGGTGCAGTGGTGTGAATAGCCTCAAAATCATTCATTTTCACACACACATTATCACAGTTGCCAGGACCATGATTAGAACTCCTACCTAACTAGTTTGCTACACTACAGTATCATGCAGTTATCACGAGTGCCACAGAGATTATAGGGATGAGACTTGGACAAAGGGTTATTTCAAGGTGACTGACATCAAAAGGCATGCTAAAGTAGGGCAATGGCAGGTGCAGTGGTGTGAATGGCCTCAAAATCATTCATTGTCACACACACACACACACACAAACAAACACACACATTATCACGGTTGCCAGGACCAGGAGTAGAACTCCTACCTATCTAGTTTGCTACACTACAGTATTACACAGTTATAGCGAGAGCCATGGAGTTTATAAGGCTGAGACTTGAACAAAGGGTTATTTTAAAATGACTGACATCAGCAGGCTTGCTAAAGTAGGCCAATGGCAGGTGTGGTGAGTGTTAATGGCCTTAAAATCATTCATCTCCACACACACACACACACACACACACACACACACACACACACACACACACACACACACACACACACACACCAGATTGTCAGGACCAGGATTAGAGCTCCTACCTAACTAGTTTGCTACACTACAGTATTGCGCAGTTATCACGAGCACCATCCAGCGTATATGGCTGAGATTTGGCCGATGTTTATTTCAAGGTGACTGACATCAGCAGGAGTGCTAACATGGGCAATGGGAAGTGCAGTGTGTGTGAATGGGCCATAAATCATTCCTCTGGAAACACACACACACATACTCATTCACCCACAACTTTGCATTTGACAGGACAAAATATACAAAGGCTACATGAATACTGATTTTTACTATTGTGTTACACAGTTATCACAAGCACTACAGACACTATATGGCTGAGGGCTACCAAAAGGAATATGTACAGTGATTGACATCAGCACATCATGTGATATCGGCCAACTGGATGTGTAGTGCGTGGAACAGGCCCCATAATGGAATTCTCTCTGTTACTGTCTGTCTCTCTTCCCCACATCTCTGTGTGTGTATGTTTGACCTATTATAGTGTGTTGGCCTTGGATGTGTGTGAGTATTCCTATCCAATGTGTGTGTGTGAAGCATGAATGGTGTACAATTTGGTGTGTGTGCACAGACATCTGCAAATGACAGATAGGTATAGTTCACTGTGTTGTCAGAGATGGGCTTCATTTCTCTAAGTGTAGGAGAATGCCCAGTGTGACCTTCTGTATTGAGTGTGTGAATCCATTCCAGGTAGGGTTGTACTCCAGTCCAGGGTTTGGTGTTCTACACATACAGCTAGCAACCTGTTTCTGCAGGATATCAATAGATATGTTGACAATATGGCGTCACAATGGGCGACAGATAGGGGGATACTGTAACTACTGCTGTCTGTGCTGTTTGTGTTACATGGTTGGTGTTAACAGAGATATTCAGACATATGTACTGTTTTATACTGTGATGTATTATGTCATCAACTACTGACAGATATAATTTTTTGCTCACAGTTATTTACTGGGAAATACAAGATGAATGAAGCTAAGTCTGGTATTGTGGTCCACAGCCTACACGTTCTTGCGCACTTCTGCCATTCTGGAGGGGTAGCTAGAGACACTTGCTGATGGGTTTGTGTAAATGGTTCAGCACCTTGGTACTATGGTGTCTTAAGATCCTCTTCCTGTACATATATTGACTTAAAAGAATGGCCATATCCTGCTGTGGCCATACCTCTCAACTGTACAGATTCACCCAGGATACCCAGAGGGAGGGCTCATATATGTGGCCAGTTCCCCTTCACATTGTGGTTTACAAGCAGGTTTGTAGCCACCCATTACTGGGTTTGCAGGCAGGGGTAGTATGGGCACACATCAGAGTTTCAGACTTCACACACTCCATGATGTACCTGCGTGTGAACACCCCCCCCCAATCTGTTATCCTATCCTCTTCCTAACATTATGCAAGCAATATCTGAAATGTATCCCTACAGCTGACCCTTCATCCCAGCGGTATTTATGGATTGGTCCATAGTTCATGCAGTGGGGCATGGGGGGCATGCTACTGGGATTTGTCAACAAGGCCTTGCATTTGTGTTCTGTTGACTGTGTTAGGTTGTTAGTTGTGATCTCATGAAATACCATACATTGGCACTACGGGTGAGGCACAAGCCTTTGATGGAGGACTGTAGGCCATTTGGTAGTGATGCAGGCCATCTGTAGCAGGCCACTGCATTCTGTCACTCCTACATTCCCAGGCTGCGAGCCAGTGGATTTCCCTGGGGTGACAGGGTAAGTGTGCAAGGTGTTAATGGCAATAGTTCCTGTCCATATTGATCCATTGGTCTGTATGCAGGCAGGGTGCTGCTTACAGCCAGGGACACACCTGCATAGGACAGGTCTTCAGCATGCTGCATTCTGGGGGTATTCTCATTCAGAAGTGGGGCCATACTGTACTCATTCCCAACAGTAAGTATATGACCTGTGATAAACCTGATGCTGATGGTGGGGTGAGCTGAGTGCATGTGTGATATGGAAGCTACTAGCAGCTGACTCACAGATATACCTGGGACATTCCCCTTATGCTGCTTGTGCAGGGACATAGGCAGTCTCTCATTAGTTCATAACTGTGCCTTTTGTGGTCTGCCATTGTATGGCCAGACTACGCCAGTATTCCATACTACACGGACTACTAATGTGCTGCTAACCTGTCTGTACAATTACAATGTTGTGTGCAGCTGACAGTTAAATTTTATGCACTCTGTCTAGGGTACTTACACCTGCGTACTGTGTGTATGTATGGGCCCACATTCATGGCATGTCCATCTTTCAGATGGTGACAGATATTGACATCTGGACAGTGAGTATGGATGACTGCTGACATGGCTATTGCTGAGATACATTGTGTTTGTCACTGCAGTTGTCGAAACATGCCCCTGTCAACCACAGTACTCCCCATAGGCCACCGAGACACAACCCTCCATGCCTACATGCTGACCACTTCCAGACAATATTGAACACACAACAACCTAACACACAGACCCCTGCATATTGTACACATGCAACAATCTATCCTGTAGATGGGCCAGCTTGGGTAATCTGTGCTCCACTGATACTACTCCTCACACTTACATGTTAATGCATTTCTGCATAGGACTGTGGGGGGGGGGGCACACCTGACAACTTTAAACTGTGCTATGACTGTACGGGTATGTCAGGTACTCTGCTGGCTTCCACATAATTTTGTATTCTTACCTATTATGCAGACTGGAGGCATATCAGTGGAGTACAGATCTTAGGTTTTATTGACCTACATTTCAGTTTTAGACTTCTTACCCTTCAGAACTAACATACAACTGCCAGACCTGTTGCAGTCTGTCTGTGTAGGTCAGGAGGGGGGCTGTTCACCATTGCCATCAATTGGAGGCCTTAGCCCAGGCTTTTGTTATGGTCATCTACACCTGTTTTGCTGGCTGAGGCTGGTGGTGGGTATGTGAGCCTCACTGACATGCATGTGTGTGTCCTATGGACACACATTTGGGCCACCACATGTACTGCAGTGGGATTTGTCAGCTTGTCTAATACTGCCTAGTGTGTTGACACAAGTATTTGTTATGGATTTCATGCTGCACATATAGGTGTCCAGTATCTGCTGCCATCCCATTCAGCCACCCGATTCCCTTGCATGCTCACATCCCATACCATAGATACAACTATCAGAACATACTACTCGATTCAGTAATTGATAGGAAGAGTAACTTACCTTGTGGCTGGGCCAGTACTGTGGACGGTGATGGAGGGCTGACTATGTCGGATGCACATAGTACACTCCCTATACATGGGAAAGCATAGGTAGTGTCATGTTTGGCATCCCTTTTACTGTATGTGCGAGTCAGAGAGAGGTGTCATTCTCTGGTTCCCTACCATGTCAGTGTATGTGCTATGAGTTGCCTCTTTGCCAAGGCCTGGGCATACTGGGCATACCTCCTTCTGCCTACATGGGCAGGCTCAGGTGGTTCCTCCTCCGAGTTCCTCTGTGCCTGTGATGGCCTTGGCAATGGTGGGGGGCTTTGTGGCCTTGCCCTGTGCTGTTTCTGCTGCAGCTGTTTCCGCAGAATCATATTGTGTAGCGTGGCACATACTATGAGCATTTGTAAACTGTGACTTGAGCATCCCAAACACACTCTCTATTATGATTCTGGTTTGTGCATGTGCCTCATTATGGAGTTCTTGTTCAGGTGTATGTGCATTTCTGAGGGGTGTCATCAGCCACAGCTCCAGTGCATACCCAGCATTCCCCACTGGGTGGCCATTTGAGATATCCCCACTGGCAAATGACTGGTACAGCTGTGTCATATGCCAGATGTGGGAGTCATGATAGTTTCCAGGGCTGCCATCACACACATTCAAGATAATGCCCTGGGCATTGCAAACAACCTGGCAGTTGATGGAAGGGAAGCCCTTGTGGTTTGTGTAGACCCTACCCTGCTCACCGGGTGGTGCTTTGATGTGTATGTGCATGCAGTCTATAGCACCCACTACCTCAGGACATTCTGCTATTTGGTGGAAGAGATGCATACTGCTAGTCAACGCCTCATGGGTGATGGGGAAATATATGTGCTCATCGGCATGTGCTGACATGGCATCCAGGAAATGGTAGAGTACCCTGAATGCTGATGCCTGTGAGATCCCCATGATGTCCCCGGTTGCCCTTTGGAAGGTACCTGTGGCTAGTATTCTTAAGCCTACACATAGCTTGGTATTCACTGGGATGGCTTCCCCTCTGTTGGTTCTGTGTGTGAGGCGGGGCCAGCACAGCTCAACAATTTGCTGTAGAATGTCCCTATCCACCCTATAGCGCTCCACTATCTCCAGCTCATGTAGGCCTTGGTAGTTGACCCTGGGTCTGCACACTCTTTTCCTCCTTCTCACTGTGGGATGGTCATCAACATTCATATCCTCACCACCCTCAACCTCTTGCACATATTGATGTATGAGAGTGACAGCAGCCCCTATCATTTTGTTAGTTTTGTCAGGTAAAATTTCCCCGTCTGTGTACACCGGTGGTGTAGAGTGTTTGTGGGAAAAAACAGAGTGAAAGGTGTTTGCATAGTTTATAGTAGTGTGCTGGGCTGGGCTGCTGTCTGTGTAATTGGCTGATTCTGACACATTTCACCTGCCAGCTATGCTAGTTCTCCTTGATTGCCTTCCTACTGCTGTTTTCCCTTCCCATTGCCTTCCCGTTTAAGCCCCAAGACATGACGTGCATATCCAGTGCTCACATGTGAACTGAGCTGTTATTTCCTGGTTTTCTTTTTTTTTTGTTTAAAACCCTGTGCATGCTACCCACACCTGTTTAAGTAGGGAAAACAGTGCTAAACAATGTGAGACACAGCCCCTTCCTTAACTCTGCTTAGCTAAGAGCAAATACGGGCCACAGGGCTCCAATAAATTTACACCAAGCATGACACACCCCCTACTGAAGTCATCCTCTTGTCCTGCCTACATGATTCCCTATTCCTGCATTTGCACAGTTTGGTGCAGGCTGCCAGTAGATAGAAATATGTGATTTAGTATAGGTCCCTTCATTTGCATGCCCCAGAGTGCAGGTCCATAGTTACAATTCCCAAGCACACCCTGTCCCCTTGGCAAATAGTGCTCCCTTGTTTGTTTACATTCTGCCTGCCATTGATTATAATGGCAAAATGCAGATTTCTGTTAAAAGGCAGTTTTTCCCTTTTTTTATTTTAAATTTTTGGCACCCTGTGTTTGCGCGCTGCTGCCCTTAGCTTAAACGGCCAAGATCGGCCAAAAAAATAAAAGTTTTATTTAAAAAAAATGTAAGTTGCTTTTAATGCCAATGGCCTTATATTTGGCCATTGGCTTGTCTGTTCAACATAATGCATGCTTTTCATGAGCTGTCATGCCTCCATTTTATCAGATGCAAAAATGTATTTGGCTACTAGCCGAATACATTTTTGCACTGACACTGTTCCTATATGGAATCCGTTCAGCTTGCTGGATTGCAAAATCACCTCATTTGCATGGTTTTCACCAGAAAATTAGGTGATTTGCATGCTGAATGGAATTCTGTGCAGGAGCAGTATAGGGCCACTCTTGCACGTGAAAACGGCCCTATGCTGGATCACACAGCGGCCATATTGCTGTCTAAGCAAATGAGTTTATAAATACAATAACCCCAAAAGACTGGGGTACATGTGTACTGGTAAAACTTCACAAACAAATAAAGCATGCCAATAGGAAAAGTAGAAATGACGGCAAAACAAACTCAGTTGTAAATAAAGTAAAGTATTTATTGCACTAGAATATGCATTAAAATCTATTTGAGCATAAATTGTTATAGGCACAGTTTTTTGTCTCCAGTATAAAACTCAGTGGGACTTCTTCACAACCAAAAGAAGACCATGACAGTCTTATATTAACAGTTAGCATATCACATGATCAACAATTAAGTCATTAAAGGACACACACGTATGACATTATCAAGGTAATGTAAATGACACTGTTCAGACACTCAGTAAAATATGTTTCCTTTAAGAAGTTTTTGTTTATTATTTAGAAAGAGTTTTGTCTAAACCCAGGGGTGGTTCACAGGAAGATGGAATCGAGTACAAAGTGTAGTAACTTAAACTGGGTGCCATGCACCCTCCTGGACATAATGACTATGTGCCCTTGATTCCAGTACTTAAGCAAAGAGCTGCTAAGCTTTGATTCCTATTCTTATATTAATCCACTTTTATATCAAAAAGTACAAAAAAGTTTTTAATTTTTTTTTATACAGACATATATTACTTCTTATTGAGATTTTATTACATTTCATTTTTACTTTAACATTACTTTTATGAGAATTTTCATTAACGTGATGACTTTAAAGGATGCACCTTTAAGGACTTAACTGTTTGAGCATATCTGAGAGAAGGGGAGCGTAATGAAAAAAGATACATCAGACAAACACAGGGAGGGCAATGATGATGGGGGGGTGGACATCAAACAGTGGAAGGCATACACAGACAAGGGAGGATAACATCAGTAAAGGGGATAGGATGGGGTTGCATAGCTGACACCTCTGTCTATTGTGACCCAGTAAGAGCTTACTTACCACCCTGCAATCCTTCAACACAGGCACCTGGCTTAGATGGTCAAACAATGGCAGGACAGTCACAAGAGGGGGCTAAGTGGCTTATGCAGACATCTTGCCTCCTGCCAATGGTCTTCCCCACCATGTTCATCAGCCATACCTCTCAACCTGCAAGAATTCTAGACAAAGCCTAAAATAATGGGGGTACAAAGGCTCACAAACAGGAATTTTAAACATTGCTCTTATAAACATAAAAAGTTGCTAGAATAACATGATTTGTGTTTGCATGTGTTTTCTGAAGGATGTGAATTCTGAAACTGAACTGTCATATTTTCTGACTTTAATATCCTCAGTGATTTACCAGAAAACCACAACCTTTATGAGAAGCACATCAAAAATATGATGAAAAAATGGACATTCTTTAAAAATCTGGACATTTGAGAGGTATGCCATCAGCTGTTGATGGGCAACATAAGCAATCAGCTCTTCTTGCATTGCTACCAATCAGTACAAGAACACCACCATCTGGTGCAGGTGATAGTAACTGTGACAAATTGGGACTCAGATATTGTGGGTGTTCCTGTTGGTGGTGGTACTGCCAGGCCTTGCTGGAGGGATGGGTGCAGGTCAACATGCTGCATATAATTGGAAAATAAATAGAAAGAAACAAAATAATACAAAAAATAATGTATATAATAGTAAGGATAGCAAAAAAGAGGGCGGGGAGAGAAAAAATGCAGCTCATATATATCTCATAAATATCTTTACTATAATAATGTTACAGATATTATAACTAAAGGAGCGGGAATCACCCACACCAAAGCATAAATGACCAATGGAGAAACGAAACCCACAGCTATCATCCCATACAATCCAGTAGACAAAGCACTAACATGTTGAGCAGATACACCCCAGGGGTTACCTCAGTGTCACTGCTCGACAGAGGCACAGCAAAATAATGGGCATAGTTTCTCCAAACTAAAGGGGTGGCGTAAGCCACAAAACTATGGGCTAGGCTTATAAATGCCCTCAGGCAGATAGCATAGTATGAACCTATGAACCTATGAACCTATGAGCTTTGTATACACTCCAAATTAAGGCTGCAGTCAAACCACAGTAATGATGTATGTGAGATGAAGAAAAATTGCAGCTCAGATGTATATTGCCATCATAATGTTACAAGTGCAATACTGAAGAGAAGAGCAAGCACCCACCCCAAACTGTCAGTGATGGCACAATATAAAAGCAAAAGGAGATATAAACCTGCAGTCGTAATCGCAGAGAATGTGAAACACACTGCATTACATGCTGAGCTACTTATACAATACAAGCAAAGCCTGAAGCCACACTCATGGCAATACAGCATACGAGACAAGTGTTTATAAAACAAACATGCAGCTCAGAAATACGCTGCATGTATTAAACTCAGAACTACAACATTCACCCAAAATTATTAATAATGGCACAATAGACAACCAAAGGGGAAGAGGGATAAACCCACAGCCATCATTACACTCCATCCAGAAGGTAACAGCTTAAGATTTTGAAATGCTTGTGCAATCAAGATGAGTGCTTCATATGAACACAAAGTAATGTCATCAGACTGAGTATGTTGAGGAAGAGGGTCTATGAGAGAAAGCTACAGATATAATATGATCCCTATATATTTCTGCCTTCTAATGCTGAAGGTACTGTACTCAAAGCAAGCACTCTCCAGCAATTACTAGTGATGTTACATTTGACAACTGAATTGAACTCAACAGGCATAACCACATTTAATCTAAAAAGAAAACCCTTAATGTGTTGAGCTATTTACAGATTTCTGACAGAAAAAGCATTCATGCACACACTTACATGGTAGTAATGTCAAACAGTCATACTGCTACCTTTATACTATGCAAATTAACACACAAATGCCAGTGCTGTAGAAGACCAGAGCTGTGACAGACTACAGCTATGCTACCCAAACAGATATTTAATATTTAAATCTGTATTGTAAGAAGTGGGTGTACCCATCTCTACACCCTCTGTAGCATTCTATCCCCCTCCTGAGCAGCTGTGCATTTTCTGTAATGGCTTTGGGGACTATGGAGAGAAAAAAAAGGCATCTAAAAGATATGTGGATGGCACACACTGGCAGCTTGTACGTGTAGATAAGACAAGAGTTACTTACATTACATAGGTGGTGATTGAACCTTAGTCTCCCACCTACCCAGGAGGTCATGATATTGTCCCATTTCATCATAATGGTAATGACACTGTTCACCCAAGTGCAGGATGTCATTAGCATGTGTCATTATCAGGACAAAACTGTAGTAGGCTTCAGCCTTGTACTGAGGACCTTCAAAGCCCTTGTGTAAAATCCTCTGACTATTGTCCTGCTGAAACAAGTGGAGGAAGGTTTTACTTTCCTTCACACATCATTCTTGTGCTCTAAAAGTAACACTGTCTTCTCTCTTTTTCATATGTCTTTATAAGCCAGAAATGACAGAGATAAATGGCAGCAACTTCATGCTTACACCCAATTTTGGGTGTACCAAATGCAACACAACAGTGGGCAGATCATTTACATGACCTGTGGCAGGACAGCCCAATATATGTTACACTATTTAAACACTGCACTTTAACATGTGAAATACGTCAGTCATGTATCAGTTTATATACTGTTAATACAGTATACATTGCAGTGACTTCATTTCCATTAGGTTGAGGTGAACTGCACATGTGCAGTGCTACTACAGGTGTTCAGGTGTGCACAAAATATTAAGTAGAAGTCAGCATGGAGTTTCACCTGTCATTGCAATGCAGAATATGAGTGATTCACAAACAATGATGAGTTGACCCCTCATTTGAATAACCACTGAATATAGGCATACAAATTTGCATTATATAAAAGTGGGGTAAGGCACTGAGCACCACTGTATTATGCAATATTTCTTTGAACAGCAACTTCAAAACCTGCAACAGGTACATCTTACACTAATTGTTTTTACAACAGCAAGACTCACAGATAGCCTTGATAAAGGCTTTTTAGCAAAGCTTTACCAATTAATTGGTATTAACAGTAAGGAAGTGGGTATGGTGGTCAGTCAGAAATGGGTAAAACAAAGAAGAACACACAAAAATGGCGAGATGAAGGGAAGAGTGGAATAAGGTAAAGAAGTTAGTCACCATAACAGCAAATGTATGGCTAATGGGAATGAAAAGGATTAAAGCTAGCTGCAACATGTTCAATGCTCTCATTGGATTGAACAACCCAACAAGGACCTTCCTGTGGGATTTGTCATCGGATATGGAAGGATTATCAAACCTCTTTGCAAGTATGGAAGATGCAAATCTGCTTCATAAAATCCTCACATCTTCTCATATACAGCCTAAATATTAAGACAAAATGTTGGTATTTGCTAGTGGCTTATGACATCTCTCATAAACATAGGATTCAGACCAGGGAATTTAGGCTGGACTCGGAGGGACACCCAGATATAATGTTTTGCACCCATTTAGCTTTGCTTGTCTACCTCAGGAAAACAAACAATGAAGAGCCGGTGTTCTGTCCTTATAGTGCCTTTATTGAGTTTCCAAACAAAAGGTGCCCAAGTTATTCAAAATGGTTTATAAGGAATTCTTAATCGTTGCAATAATATTGACAACACTTGCATTGCCAATAAATAAAACAACGTTAGACTTGGCACAGCTGACATAACATTATTAAAGATGTCTGAATAATGATAGATAAGGGTCAGAAAAAGAATATTCAGTAATACATCTAATTCTAATTCTAAAAGGCTTGCTTTCTCATTCCTGGCTCGTAAAACTTTGATCATCTGAAGGGGACCCATATATATATTTAGTAACTTGCCTTGTTTGCAGTTTTTATATGGAAGACTGGTGGGGAGTAATTAAAAAACAGTTATGAACATACTGGTAGTCTGTTTCAGACAGGACATGTATATTCTTTCTACAGTTCAAACTAAGTATGGCATCAATTTTGTCAGTAGAACAGTACTTACAGATAGCAATTCTTTCATGTCAACATTCTTTACCTTACTTTATTTATTTTTTCTAAGGGGATAAATCTTCTATTCCTGTTCCAGTTTCCAGGCACATCTTCCAAAATGTCTTTATCTTTATCATGTAGGTCTTTGGGAACCCCTTCACAACCTTCTTTATCCTCAGAGGTCAGAAATGTAATTCTTTACGGTGATATTAAACATGATATACACCAGGTGGCTGTCACTTCATTTTAGTTTACAAGGAGTGCCTGCCTCAGACAATTTGTGTTTTCTTTTTATGACACATGCTCCAGAAACTCTACTCTTTTTTCCTTCCAATAACCCCAAGAGGTGCATAAACAGCTGACACAAAATCACAAGAAGTGTAGTTTCCAGGCTGAATGGTCATGATGATACACACGCACACACGCACACACTCTCACACACACTCACACACACACACACACACACACACACACACACACACACACACACACACACACACACACACACACACACACACACGCGCGCGCGCGTGCACGCACACACACACACACTCATATGTGTATAGTAAGTATCTAAGTGGAGTGTTTTAATTAAGCTTCTTAAACACCAGTCGGTTATACATTTGACAAATAAAGCAATGAATCAGCAACAAATGCAGTGCAGGCTTCTTTACGTCCACCTCCAGTTATAGTGTTCAGGTTGAAGTAGTTTGCTGCATATAATATGTTATTATTTGTGTTTTTAATAGTTTTATACATACAGTTCCATTTTTTGTAATGAGCTGATTATATTTGCAGTATTTTCCTTATTTTTGCTTTTATGTTATGATTTAATGAATGATAATGTTCTTTATATTATTAAAACTTTAGTATCACATTTTCACATAAGACATTTTTAGCATGTCACAAGACCGTTTGCTGGTGCAACATCTCTTTTGATTGAGCAAGGGTGCCAGAAAAGAAGAGAAAGCAGAATGTGATGTGCTCTTTTTTTGTAGCCAGGCTGCCCCTGAAGGTCATGCTGCAAGACTGCAATTAAGTGTTTCTAAACAGTAAAATGATCTGTCTAGAAGATGGTTGTCCTCCTTTGGTTATGTTCCAAAGTATGCATTGGACTTCTTGCAGTAAGAATCCTGTTATTCATAAATCTTTTGTTATGATGAGTAACCCCATACATGAGTATTTTTTTTATATTTACATTCCTATATCAAGCTAACTGTTAACTGCTCTGAATCAGTGATCAGAGATGATGCTAACCGAGGATAGAAGCAATGCTTACAGTCCAGAAAAAGAAGATCAAAGCACTGTATTATGTATAAATAATCCACGGTGCTGAAAAATGGCTGTAAGCGAAGCAGAAATTAAATCACAAAACTGTGAATGTAGTGGTCTCCAAATTTCAAAGTATCACTGCTGCAAACGTTAAACTCCGAATATAAGCACAAGAATAAGAGGTGAATCAAGATTTTATTAGACAAGCGCTTTCGCTATGAATAGCTTCCTCAGGTCTATTTAATACAAATGAATACAAATTTGTTACCATATTTATAGTCCTACAATTCAATTAAAAATTCATCTCATTACATATTTAAAAGGGAAATGCTTGTTATTTGAGAATATGTCAAAATATCCATAGTAAAAAATGTATGTTCAATAACAACTGTATGCATAAAGATCAAGCACACATATATATATTATAAATCATGCTTATATATGCAACGATAATAAATATGCAATTTAAAAGAGATATATGTAATAAATGTGTTCAATAAATATGTAAATATATAAAGAATATATGAAAAAATATATAAAAACATGCATTTATATACATAAAATCGATTCATGTGCATCCTGCAAAAATTCCCCATCAAGTAATCATGTATATATAACATAATAAAAAATCAAACATATGCATATTTCTTGTATATAGAAAACTTCTTCATATAACAGAGAAAACTGATCATATATAAGCCTCTGTAACCTGTGTACTTTGACATTTAAATACATTAATAACTGAGCATATATATGTGAGCATATATGTAGTAAATGTATATAATAAATAGCTAGATATAAATATATATATAATTTATCTGTCATAAAAGTTGAAATTATTAAAATTACAAGCATTTCCATAAAATCAAACAAAATATTCATGATTGAATACATAAAAACAATACAAAAAAAGTAAACTGTATGAAAATGTCTATTCTTATATGCTTTCAAACTTATGAAAATATATAAGAAATAATAATAATAATAAATGATAAACATGTGGAACTAACAATGAGCCTCCTATTGTATAGATATCTCATTTAATTTTCCTTCTCTTTCTTAACTTGGGTTTAATAGATACTCTCTCGTTCAAACCTGTCCCACTATCTGCCCTCAAGCGTATAATCCAATCATTTTCCCTATCCTCGGTGTGATTTCTAATATCTCCTCCTCTCTTATTTGTTGGTATAACTTCCAATACTCTAAATAGGAAAGTATGTGATGGATCATTGTCCTCCACATGTTTAGCCAGAGCATTATTGGGACACCCTTTCCTAATGTTATAAATGTGTTCTCTGATACGATCTCTAAATTTACGATTAGTTTTCCTACATAAAACTTACATACTTGACACACTGCAAGATATACTATATTACAAGTCATACAATTAGCTGCAGTATTGGTCCTAAAGACTTTCCCTGTATCAGGATGTAGAAAGGATGAATTGGTGTCTATATACATGCAAAAATTGCATTTACCACATGGCTCTGTATTTCCTGAACTTGTACTGATGTGGTTACCTTTAGTATCACATAACATTCTCTTAAGGTTTTTTCTGTTTCTGTACTGAAATTTCGGAACTTCACCTACAATGTCCTTAATGTCATCATTTATTTGGAAAATAGTCCAAAATCTGCCAATGATATCCCTGACTCTATGACAATCAGAGGTAAAGGAAGTAGTGAATTTCACAACAGATGGATTATGCACATCACCAGTAGTTTTAACTGAACATTTATTTGGTCCAAAGTATGGTGTTGCAATGGTGCATCATAGATTGGGTAGGTCTTGTAAGCTCCTATCTACTTCACCTCTATCATAACCTCTCTTTAGTAGTCTATCTTTTAAATCATCAAGTTCATTACTGAAACCTTCATTTGTGGGATTAAGCCTAGATGCCCTTATTCCCTGTCCTCTTATGATGTTTCTAAACACAAAGGAAGGGTGCATGCTAGACCTCATTAGTAGAGAGTTACTGTAACAAGCCTTTTGAAATATGCCAGTATTTATCAGCCCATTTGGGAGTCTTTCAATAAATAAGTCCAAGAACTCAATCTTATTTTTTGAGTAATTCAAGCTAAATGTAAGAAAGTTGGTCAGGGTGTTCATAGTTCTTAAAAATAACTCTAATTGCTCCACTGTTCCCTTCCATAAAATAAAAACATCATCAACAAAACGTCGGAAGAATAATACCTGTTCCATAAAAAGTTCTGTCCTAAATAAGACACTCTCCTCCCACTGCGCCAGAAACATATTCGCGTAACTATTGGCGCATGGTGTGCCCATTGCAACACCATCGACCTGTTTGTATATAACATCATCAAACATAAAAATATTGTTATCCAATACCAATTTCAAAAAATGTATTATTAGATCTAATTTCATTGTATTATAATTACTATGTTCTTTTAAGTAATCAAGAATAAATGTTAGACCTAGCTCATTCGGTATGACTGTGAATAGTGACTGAATATCAAGAGTGACAAATATATACAACACGATTGTAGTAAGACCAGCAGACAAGGGAGGGCGAGTGGTGGTTATGGACATTGACCATTATTATATAGCCATAAAGGATATGTTAAATGATAAGTTCTATGAAGTTATTGAAGTCAATACTACAACTAACATCATAAGATCGATTAGAAAAATATTACAAAATCTTCTTTTGAGTAAGTTGATAGACGAGGACCTGTTTGGGTACTTGTTTATTAAAGAACCTTTGATACCAATTATGCATGGACTACCAAAAATTCATAAGAATCCAGTTGATCCTCCTATGAGACCTATAGTCTCAGGGCGTGGCTGGATCACTGAACATCTCTCTGTATATATAGAGAAGAATCTTAGACCCATATTAAATAACAACAAATATGTGCTTAGAGATTCTTGATCTATATGAATGTATTGGAAATCAAGGTGAGTTGGAATCTTATATATTTGTCACTCTTGATATTCAGTCACTATTCACAGTCATACCGAATGAGCTAGGTCTAACATTTATTCTTGATTACTTAAAAGAACATAGTAATTATAATACAATGAAATTAGATCTAATAATACATTTTTTGAAATTGGTATTGGATAACAATATTTTTATGTTTGATGACGTTATATACAAACAGGTCGATGGTGTTGCAATGGGCACACCATGCGCCAATAGTTACGCGAATATGTTTCTGGCGCAGTGGGAGGAGAGTGTCTTATTTAGGACAGAACTTTTTATGGAACAGGTATTATTCTTCCGACGTTTTGTTGATGATGTTTTTATTTTATGGAAGGGAACAGTGGAGCAATTAGAGTTATTTTTAAGAACTATGAACACCCTGACCAACTTTCTTACATTTAGCTTGAATTACTCAAAGAATAAGATTGAGTTCTTGGACTTATTTATTGAAAGACTCCCAAATGGGCTGATAAATACTGGCATATTTCGAAAGGCTTGTTACAGTAACTCTCTACTAATGAGGTCTAGCATGCACCCTTCCTTTGTGTTTAGAAACATCATAAGAGGACAGGGAATAAGGGCATCTAGGCTTAATCCCACAAATGAAGGTTTCAGTAATGAACTTGATTATTTAAAAGATAGACTACTAAATAGAGGTTATGATAGAGGTGAAGTAGATAGGAGCTTACAAGACCTACCCAATCTACGATGCACCATTGCAACACCATACTTTGGACCAAATAAATGTTCAGTTAAAACTACTGGTGATGTGCATAATCCATCTGTTGTGAAATTCACTACTTCCTTTACCTCTGATTGTCATAGAGTCAGGGATATCATTGGCAGATTTTGGACTATTTTCCAAATAAATGATGACATTAAGGACATTGTAGGTGAAGTTCCGAAATTTCAGTACAGAAACAGAAAAAACCTTAAGAGAATGTTATGTGATACTAAAGGTAACCACATCAGTACAAGTTCAGGAAATACAGAGCCATGTGGTAAATGCAATTTTTGCATGTATATAGACACCAATTCATCCTTTCTACATCCTGATACAGGGAAAGTCTTTAGGACCAATACTGCAGCTAATTGTATGACTTGTAATATAGTATATCTTGCAGTGTGTCAAGTATGTACGAGTTTTTATGTAGGAAAAACTAATCGTAAGTTTAGAGATCGTATCAGAGAACACATTTATAACATTAGGAAAGGGTGTCCCAATAATGCTCTGGCTAAACATGTGGAGGACAATGATCCATCACATACTTTCCTATTTAGAGTATTGGAAGTTATACCAACAAATAAGAGAGGAGGAGATATTAGAAATCACACCGAGGATAGGGAAAATGATTGGATTATACGCTTGAGGGCAGATAGTGGGACAGGTTTGAACGAGAGAGTATCTATTAAACCCAAGTTAAGAAAGAGAAGGAAAATTAAATGAGATATCTATACAATAGGAGGCTCATTGTTAGTTCCACATGTTTATCATTTATTATTATTATTATTTCTTATATATTTTCATAAGTTTGAAAGCATATAAGAATAAACATTTTCATACAGTTTACTTTTTTGTATTGTTTTTATGTATTCAATCATGAATATTTTGTTTGATTTTATGGAAATGCTTTTAATTTTAATAATTTCAACTTTTATGACAGATAAATTATATATATATTTATATCTAGCTATTTATTATATACATTTACTACATATATGCTCACATATATATGCTCAGTTATTTCTGTATTTAAATGTCAAAGTACACAGGTTACAGAGGCTTATATATGATCAATTTTCTCTGTTATATGAAGAAGTTTTCTATATACAAGAAATATGCATATGCTTGATTTTTTATTATGTTATATATACATGATTACTTGATGGGGAATTTTTGCAGGATGCACATGAATCGATTTTATGTATATAAATGCATGTTTTTATATATTTTTTCATATATTCTTTATATATTTACATATTTATTGAACACATTTATTACATATATATCTTTTAAATTGCATATTTATTATCGTTGCATATATAAGCATGATTTATAATATATATATGTGTGCTTGATCTTTATGCATACAGTTGTTATTGAACATACATTTTTTACTATGGATATTTTGACATATTCTCAAATAACAAGCATTTCCCTTTTAAATATGTAATGAGATGAATTTTTAATTGAATTGTAGGACTATAAATATGGTAACAAATTTGTATTCATTTGTATTAAATAGACCTGAGGAAGCTATTCATAGCGAAAGCGCTTGTCTAATAAAATCTTGATTCACCTCTTATTCTTGTGCTTATATTCGGAGTTTAACATTTGCAGCAGTGATACTTTGAAATTTGGAGACCACTACATTCACAGTTTTGTGATTTAATTTCTGCTTTGCTTACAGCCATTTTTCAGCACCGTGGATTATTTCTTCATATACCTGGCTGAGAGTGTTTACCATATAGGTGGTTACTACGCTACTTGGACTGTATTATATATGTTGTATCCATGGGACATTGAGGAAAAAATATGGCTTAGCTAGTCTAAGTCAACTAGACACCTATGGAATATACAATGAGGTCCAGATTTGTATGTCATGGGACTAGCCTGAAAAATGCTAGTCATGTGCGACCTTCTGTGGCACAGAAGGATGGAATTGTGCCGGTGACCCAGGCATCCTAAGTTTCGTTCATAACTTAATAGGTACTTAGTAGACTGCTGATCTGTCTAGCCTTACATTCTCATGGTAGTATCTAGCCCTTGTATTTTGCATATGAATATCCTAGAGGCAGAGAGAACAGGGGTATGCTATAACATTTACTTTTTGCCCTTATCCATGAGAGATATGGGTGATAAACTAGGGTCCAATTTGTGGTTTCCCATCCATTCATCCAAATGTTGTGTTTTCCTATCCATTCAACCAAATGCCATGACAGATAGGAATGGTGCTGCTTTGTTGTCCTGCTCTCTTCGTTTCATAGTTTCATAGTATAGTACTAGGCTATCTGCCCTAGGGCATTTATAAGCCTAGCCAAAGTGTATGTGGCTTTCGCCACCCCATGTAATGATACAAAAGTGTACAATTTAAATAAAATTTAGTTTACTGTGCCTCTATCTAGCAATGACACAGAGATGACCCCCAGGGTAAATCTACGATCACCCATCCATTCGTCCAGATTTCTCTTGAAGAGAGTCAGTGAGGGGTTCTGCCTAACATGGACAGGTAACCTGTTCCAGAGTGCGGGAAGCCTCTGGGTTATGAATCTGTCTCTCCAGCATTTCCTATTCATATTTGTGCTGAGGTTTAGATCTTTAGCTCTCGTGGCTCTGATGGATTTGGATTTTTTGAGGTGTAACATGTCCATTAATTCTAAATTGGACATGGCCTTGTACGTAAGGCACAGATCACCTCTGAGCAGGCAGTATGCTACTGAATAGAGCTGGAGCTTTTTCAGTCTGGCAGCATATGACATATGCTGGAGACCCTCGATCCTCTTGGTAAGGTACTTTTGGGGTCTCTCCAGCTGCTGCAGGTGCCGGGTGAGGTACATACGAAATGGGGCATTGTACTCAATCATAGGCCTGATAAGGGAGGAATATAAGGGTACAATGACATCCTTTGATCTGGATGTGAACCCCTTCATGATAAGGTGGGCAAGGTAGAAGGTCTTTATAACCACTTTGGCAATGTGGGTGTCAAATGAGAGGTCACTGTCAACTTGGGTCCCCAGGTCTCTGATTACTTTTTCTGTACTTAATGGATTACCACCTATGTGGTAATTTGTGGGTACTTTGTTTTTTCCAAAGGGGATGATTATACATTTTTTGGCATTTAGTTTAAGGCCATGGCTCTGGCACCAGTCATCTGTTTCTGTGAGGCCCTTCTGGAGGATGCATGTGTCAGCTGGTGTGTCGACTATGGCGCCTAGTTTGCAGTCATCTGCAAACTTTGTCAGCCACAACCCCACTATGTTTGCCTGCACATCTGAGAAATAAATGCCAAACAAGAGGGGTCCCAAGACAGAGCCCTGTGGGACTCCACTTGTGACTGGCTTAGAGTCTGACATAGCTCCAGCTATTCTGACTTTGTGGGTTCTGTCCTTTAGCCAGTTTGCAACCCATCTTGTGACAAACGGGTTTACATTTAAGCTGTTGAGCTTGTCTATGATGCCTGAGTGGGGTATTGTGTCGAATGCTTTTGCCAGATCCAAGTAGGCTGTATGAACTGCTTTGCCTTCGTCGATGGCTCTAGTGACTATTTCAAAAAAGTCCACCAGGTTTAAAAGACAGGATCTGCCTTTTACAAAGCTGAACTGGGTAGGGACAATTGTCTGTAGGTCCCCGATGTCTTTGTTTATGAGTTCCATAATGATCCTTTCCATAGCTTTGCAGACCAGGCTGGTCAAGCTTATGGGGCGGTAGTTTCCGGGGTCTGTAGAGGTGCCACCTTTGTGGAGTGGGACCACTGTAGCTGTACACCAGTGTTCAGGGGTGTATCCTGTAGCAAGGCTAAGATTAAACAGCGTTCTTATGTGCGGGTTTAGCTCCTCTAGGAGTTCACATAGCACGCAACCCGGGATACCATCAGGTCCCATGGATGCTGTATTTTTAGCTTTGCTGAGGGCAGCTCTCACCTGGACATCTGAGATTTCAGGGAGGTTGCATTCAGCTGAGATATTTATTTTGTCTTTTGGGGGAGAGGGAGGGGAGAAATTTGCACTGAACCTGTCTGCCAGTATGTTGGCAATATCTGTGGGTTCAGTGTATTTTTTGCCATTATGAACTAATTCTGTGCATATCTGAGGGTTTCCACCCAGGTTTCTAACATAACTGAAGAAGGCCTTGTGATTGTCTTTAGTGTCCTTAGCGATTTCTCTCTCGAAGTTGGCCTTTGATGATTTTATTAGCGAACGTAGTTTTTTGCTAGTGCTGATCAGGGATGCCTTCCCTTTATGGGATTTTGCTCTGTCTTGCAGTAGCTTCCTTCTCTTGTTATAAAGTTTGTTTATGGCTGGGGTCCACCAGATAGGATGCCTGCCTTTGGTGGAAAGGGTCTTGGTTTTATTTGGGATTGCATGATCCATGCATTCTTGGAGATGCCCGTAGAAAGCATTTGTGAAGGATTCAGCAGTGTGGGATGTGGTTTCCACTGGCCCAGGGGGGCTTGAAGGATACCATTTCAGTCCTAAGGAGTGTAAAGTCGGCTTTTGAGAAGTTTCTCACTGTGGTCTTTTGTGCTGGGGGTGGAGGTGGGATATGAATATCTAGGGTTATTAGTTTATGGTCTGATCTCACTAGTGAGGGGTATACTTCTGGTGTTGAGTATTTTGTCCCCATGTCTGTGATGATTAGGTCAAGTATATTATTTCCCCTTGCAGGGGAGGTGACTAGTTGTTCCATCGCATTTGAGTTGATGAATTCCAGGAACCTTTGGGCTAGGGTGTTGGGGCTTGAGTAATGCACCCAGTCTATGTTTGGGTAGTTGAAGTCTCCCAATATGATGGTATTTGGTGAGACATTCATATCCTTCAGTGTCTTCAGAAAGGCTGAATGGAGTTCCTGAGATTGTGAGGGTGGTCTGTAGCATGCTACAAGTTGTATAGCAGTTTTGCCTATGGTTAGTTGCACATGGATGGTCTCCGATGCTTCGTGCATTGCCACTAACCTGGAGGTGTGGGTGTCTTTAATGAATATGGACACTCCCCCTCCTTTTGTGGTTCGGCCCAGGTTTTGGGGCCAAAAAGCATGATACAAGGTATAACCTGGTAGGGCTGGGGTGCTCTCAGGAGCCTTGAGCCAGGTTTCAGTTACTGCACAGACATCGATGCTCTCCATACTGATGAGTGCCTTGAGAGCCTGCATCTTGAGATTTAGACTTCTGGCGTTGAGCAGCATTACCCTTAGTTTTTTTTCCTTTATTGTTTTCTTTGGAAAATTGTGTGTTGGGTGCAAGCCTGAGATGTCCCATAGTAGGACAGTGGAGAATGGAGACCAGATGACCATGCTGTTTTCAAGGTGGCATAGAGCAGACTTGAGGAAAAGTGAGTTAGCCAATCTTCTGATTTCCAAACATTCCCATCTTGGAGCTAGTTGACAGGCATGCACAGTGGGGAGTACAGCATCATAGCAAAACATGAAACATTCTCATAGATGAAGGATCTGCTACTGGTCTTTAGATTTTTCCCCCCAAGGAACAAATGAGCCATAATGATTACAACTACAGGGAATGAATGGGCAGTTGTTGCCTGGGAGGGATAAGTTGATTGTTCAAAAAGAAGAACCAGAGCAAAAATAAATAAATAAATAAAACAGGTAAGAAATGCCAATTATGGAATGGCATCTGCATCTACAGATTTGCAATGATTTATTGTATGAATATGGGGCTCAGAGGTGTGTTGAGCAACTTTGCTGAGGTTCTCCAGTTTGATTCTCAGCCGGGGAGACTTCTTTTCAGAGTGTAAATTTTCTCCCTTCCCCCGGCTTAGATTTACTTAGGTGCCCTGTTTTTCCTCTCTTCCCACCACCCAGAGTCATTCAGTAGGTATACTGACATACTGACATTTTCCAGCTTGTTCATAGATGTGCATGTAGTGACAGTATACATTCTGTGACAGATGACACCTTGTCCTGAATGCCTTGTTCCAAGTTGTTGCCAGATATGATCTGGTGTCCCTGCATCCCTGAAAAGATAAAAGTATGATACTGAAAGATGAATGGAGGAATGTGAACATCTACTGACATTTTGTTAATGCGTGGTATATCACCTGGTACTGCTAGTATACTGATAGAATTGATGTGCATTGATATGTACTGACAAAAGTGCTGCAGTATTTTTTCCTTAAGTTCTAGCTTATGGAACAATTATATAAAATGTCTTTGAGCTGAATTTGTTTATATAGTATGTCAAATGCACTTTTTACAGGTTCATAGGTAAGCACTAGGCTAGCAATTTTAAGCCTAGCCAATTTCCATAATGAGAATAACTGGAATTATACTTTAAATAATTTGAGGGGAACCATGCATGGGATAAAGCATTTAGGAGCAGCCTCTAGCCACTCAAGTTTCGTCTCACTGTCTCTAATTATGTAATCTCTAATATCTTTTTAAATATGTTATTAGAATTGCCTCAGGTCTCATTTATCTCATACTAATCTATGTAACAAATTATATGACTATTGAGTTTTTCCTCACATATTTTCTTAAACTCATGTTATTGGGGGGAATTCAATAAAGCCTATACAGAGAGATGCTCCATGTAGACATAGTGACACAGCCCCAATAAGGAACATGGCCACTGAGTGATGCTGTAAACAGGGCGGAGGGAAATGTATGGGTGTGCAGACATGGTAGTGTTCGCGGAATGCAAATCACCTCATAAGCTGGTGAAATCCTTGCAAATGAGGTTGATCTGTGATACAATAAGCAGAAAGGCACCAGTGTAGGTGCCATGTTGGTGTAAGAAATGTATGCTGACAGAAACCATGTACCAGACTGTAAAATTTAAACAGGGGCTGTAAAAGTCCCCCAAAAAAGGGGTTCATATTAAAAACACGAATGTGTATTTATCCGAACACCTAAACACTGACACATCTTCATCGAACTGCGAAAACATCGATTGTCCTGAAGCACGAAATCCGAAACATCGAATCGTCATGGTTGGCCCTTCTGCGGTATTGCTCCGTAAGGTAAGTGTGCGATTGTTATGGACCTTAGGGTTAGGGTGCAGGTTAAGGAAAGTGCATAGATGGTAATGTATGTTAAATTTAGTGCAGGGTTAGAAGTAGGGTTTTATTAAGTGTATGTGTGTAGATTATTTAGTTTGTTTGGGTATAGCTTTTGAAGGTAAGTGTGTGATAGTTACGGACCTTAGGGTTAGGGTGCGGATTAAGTTAAGTGCATACATGGTGGCATATGTAAGATTTATTGTAGGGTTAGAAGTAGGGTTTAGTTTAGGGTTAGAAGTAGGCTTTTGGTTAGTGTAAATATGTAGTTTATTTTGTTTGTGTAGGTAGTACGTAGCGGGCAGTGGGATGGGACAAGTATGACATTTCGAGTTTTTGAATTTCATGGTTTAGGGAGTTCGGTGTATTCGTGGTTCGCGGAATATGTGTCAGTGTTTAGGTGTTCGGGTAAGTAAACGTTCATGTTTTTAATAAAAAAAGGGTAGATATGGCACTGTAGGCATGCAAATGGCCAAAACTATGCCCAGTGAGTCCAGAAAGCAATGTAAATCATTAAAGAATATTATTTAAAAAAAAATACATATATTATGTTTGTGTGACATGCAGCGATGGGCAAACATGCCATTATGGCAAAAAAAAAAAAAAAATTAAAAATGTAAAAAAAATGAAAATTAGACATTTGCAAAAATATTGCATTATAGTGCCCAGCATGCAGAGTCTTACAATAGCAGGTTTCAGTGGTTGCTAAGGAGTCATGCCCTGGAGTAGGGAAGTATGCAGGGTATATGCAATTAGTTGTATGTAAATGAGCTGGGGTTACTGAATAGCAAAAAGGGCTACACTGTCTGCAGAACAACTCATGGTAGGGCTAGAACCATGTAGGTAGTAGTGCAACAGATAGCTGACATCAAACGTAGGTGTGTCTCATATGTGTAAGTGGATTGGAACTCAGCAGCACCTATTTGCACTCATCTAAGCACAGCTAAGCATGGGGGGGGGGCGTGTCTGATGCTGCTGAGTTGTGTTTAGCCTTACGCCACATGCTTTAGCTGGTTTAAAAAACGCTGAGTATGCCCATGCTTGGAGGAGTGTCAAAACTGCTGAGCACTGTTTACACTAGCGCCACAGGTTTGTGCAGCATGCCACACTGCTTAGGAGTGAAAGAATTATGAAAAATAAATAAATAAATAAAAAAAATAAAATAGCCTGGGAAAGCCAATCAGGTAAAAATGCTATGCCAAGGAATTACAAACAGGATGGTCACAAGACAGATACTTGACTGCCAGTGCTAGAATTCCCTACTCCCAACACACCCGTGTTCCCATACAACTGCAGTGACAGTATGTTTGCAAGGTAATAGCAGCAGACCGCACAATCCCTGGGATGTTCCAGTCAACCTGGTGACATGTACCACTTCCCCAATATGCAGGGATCAATGTGCTATGTATGTCTGTGATTGATAGTGTCAGGACATAAACTGTACTGTTTGGTGGTTGTCGTGGCTTAGTGGGTTTGGTACATTACCATGGTCGATGGGGTACATGGTGCAAGACTGGCTATGCCTACTGTTTTGCAGATGAGCTACACCTATGATAGGAGTTCTACAGACTGTCCATATGTCAATATTTACTGCAAGAAAGCTGGACAAAGACAGAGCCAATGGAGGTACCGGAGGCCACAGATATGGACAGTACACAGCTCTGAGTAACCTAAATGGTGGCTATTAGAACATCATGTTGTAACAACACAATGTAGCACCAGGATATAAAGGCTGTCATGCAACTTTGTCAGTACTTGCTACAAGTCAGTGGGCACTATCCATACCTCATAAATGTACAGAGTTTTTCAGAATGCCCACATTTATGCCTCATATATCTGTTTTGTTTGTCATAACATTGCCATTTTCTGGCAAACTATTGGCAAATCAATAAAGGTTGCTGTCAGAGAATAATGACAGACAGTTGAGATGCAGACTTCATGCCCATCAGAAAATGCATGCTAATACAAAAACATTCTACCAACTGTATAAGTTTGTAAGAGAAATATTAAAATCTTCTCCCCATGTTTGGGCCTTTGCCCCACCATTATATATGGCCCTGTCCAGATTTTTGGCTGTAAGAATTTGAGAGGTATAGACAATATGTAGCCTTATAATAACAGTATGACACAAACCGTCTGAGGACCAGAGCAGACGTATGGAGCATAATGCAGGACAACCTGCAAAACAGGGACAGTCAGAGGTGTGAAATCTATAACCTTGTGTGTGTTGTTACATCTCTTACCCCAGTCACAGCATACCTACAACTACATAGAGCAGCAACTGTGGACAAAGCCAAGAACTGGAGCAGGGTAGGACAAAGGCCGACATATAAGGGGAAGGAGTAACTACTGGCCAGTCAAATGTAGAAAGTGCAGAATAGAACAGTTCGTGCAGCAGCATGGGTTCCCTGCAGTGTATGGAGTCGGTGACCCAAATGTCTGTCAGAAGTTCCTCACATCAGTCTATAATGATCTGCCACTGACGTACCAAGAAATCACAGTGCTATGTAAAATGTACCAGACATATTATGCAAAACTCTGTTCAGTCCAATACACTCTGTACACAACCTAGATATGGGTCAGATATTATGGACAGCACACAGCCAGGAAATACCTCAGGCATTATATCAGGGAGGTGCTGGACTGTTTAATCAAGTTCAGCAGACAATTGGTTGTAGCACACAAAATCCTGAACTGGAGTACAGCTAGATCTGGCCTGGAATCCCATTGTAAGTATTGATGGTCATACTGGCCATGCTCCTACACTTAGCTAATTTCAGCCCATGTCTGAACCCACATCTGACTATAGAACTGTGATGCCCATATATATCTGTGCATACAGACAGCAAAGTATACCTTAACTGTATCTCCCTATCCCCATAAGACATAATTACCCTTATCTATCCATATGTGGAACATATAAGATATATCTGGATCTGTTGAGTTTAATGTAGATACATATATATATATATATATATATATATATATATATATATATATATATATCATATGTAGAGAGGCAGACAGAGGGGCAGAGAGAGAGACAGAGAGAGAGACAGAGAGAGTGAAGAGAGAGACCCAGAAAGGCATAGACTCATGTAGTGCTGCAGCCAGTCGTACAGCAATTGTAACCAGTGGCACATGCAAATAGTACAGTGAGCTCTAGAATATAATAGTATGTAGGTCGGGGGTTCTCATCTCACATGAACCACCGTGTGTGTGTGTGTGTGTGTGTGTGTGTGTGTGTGTGTGTGTGTGTGTGTGTGTGTGTGTATGTGTGTATATTTATTCTACATACAGTGGAATACATACACTCAGCAGCCCATGTCTGTGCAATGGTCACTCATTTTATGGCCCTGTGATTAGTGTCCTCCACAACAGTAACCTCCTTGTCAGCAGGTACTTATATCATCCATCCCGACAGCAGTGGCAGACACTATTAAAATGCATAAGCTCTATGGCACATGTGATAACTACGTAACTTTATAGTGTATACAGCTAGATAGGTAGTGGTTCTAATTCCAGCAAGGGCAACTCAGTGAGTGCATATGTGTAAGTGTATCCCCTTTCTGCTGTGTGTATTTCTTGCCTATGTGTGTGCAATGCCAATACATTTTAAAGCCTGTGCCTACCTGTGAACCCCCCCCCATTAACCTACTTTACAGGGACTGCTTATGTCATCCACCTTAGATGCACAGTTACACACTCTCCAGACACATAAGCTCTGTGGCACATGCGATAAGTGCATAACACTATAGTATATACAGCTAGATAGGTAGTAGTTTAATCTCAACAATGGCAGCTCAAGTGTATGTGTGTAAGTATATCCCCCTGAAGCTGTGTGTATGTCTTGCCTAGGTATGTGCAATGCCAATATATTTTAAGGGCTGTTACACCCTGTTAATCCCCCCATTGAATTACTTTACAGGACCTGCTGGTGTCATCCACCTTAGATGCACAGTTAGGAACTCTTCAGGTGCATAAGCTCTGTGGTGCATCCAATAATTGCATAGCACTATAGTACATACAACTAGATTGGTAGTGGTTCTAATCTCAGAAGTGGCAACTCTGTGTGTGTGTGTGTGTGTGTGTGTGTGTGTGTGTGTGTGTGTGTGTGTGTGTGTGTGTGTGTGTGTGAACCATATCCCCTGAAGCAGTGTGGCTTCCTTTATATGTGTCTATGATGATTATACCATTTGAGGGCCTAATTCCCCCATTGGATTACTTTACAGGGCCTGCTAGTATCATCCACCTTAGCTGCACAGTTAGACACTCTCTGGGCACATAAGCTCTGTGGCGCATGCAATACCTACATATCACTATAGCATATACAACTAGACAGGTAGGGGGTTTAATCTCAAAACTAGGAACTCGGTGAGTGAGTGTGTGTATGCATATCCCCTTGCAGAAGTGTGGCTGTCTTCCCTGTGTTTGTGTGCAATGGTTATACAATTTTAAGGGCCTGTGCAAACCTGTTAACCCCCACAGTGGCAACATTTACAGCACCTGAAGATGTCATCCACCTGAATAGTAATATCCAACACTGCAAAAATATATAAGCTCTGTGGCGCATGCGATATGTATGTACAACTAGACAGGTAGGAGTTCTACTCTCAACAAGGGCAGTTCATAAGTGTATATGTGTGTGTGTGCGTGTGTCTGTCTGTGTGTGTGTGTGTGTGTGTGTGTGTGTGTGTGTGTGTGTGTGTACGTATATCCCCTTGCAATAGTGTGACTGTGTTAGGCCCAACACCTATCCCACTGTGCAGGTTGCAGTCCATGTTTGGCCAGGTGTGTCCTGTGAAAACAACTAAAACAATACAAAGGTGCCAAGAGTGTAGGACAACAGACATTTCCTACTTGTGTGTAATAGTTGCATAAACCAGTCATTTTACATCAGAAACACCTGAATGTTCTGAGACATAGCATAAGCTAGGGAAATGCTTCAAAAATAAGATGTCATGTTGACAGACCAAGAGAAGTCCTGTCCTTTGCACTTGCCGTGAGTATGGTTTGTTCTGCCAACTTTCACAATACTACAGGAAGTGTCCCCTACTGGGAATTTATTAAGGTGGCAACTCTACTCTGTGTTTCTGATGTGTGTGCAATATGTATACATACATGTCGAGGCCCAGTGGGTAGCTGCTGCCCTTAAATAAGCCACAAGTATCTAGGCATGAATGCTAACCGCCACCACCCATATATGTAGGCACTGACTAAGGCTGTGGTGACTGTAAGTTGTGTGCTGTCTGTCATTGACCCACCAAATGATGTTAACATGCTGCAACAGGGTCTTACATTGAGTACAAACTGTTGCCAAAGTCCTGGCCTCAAGCTAAACGCAGAAAACAGTACCATCATACCATACAGCAATGATGCAGCCCCACTGTTTTCCACATAATTGGCAACCCCAGAAACACACAACCTGTGTTGACAGACCTGGGTACTCAATTTGATAGCAATGTCACATTCAACCATCATGTACTGCCAGTGGTCAGAAAGGCCTTGTATGTGGTGCAACTCATAGGTAAGGGGAGTGCATCCAGAAAAAAGGTGGACAATAATTTAGTACAATGGCCCATATGATATATACCTATCCAGACATCTGCACCAACTGGAAAGGCCATGTTAATACCCACAAAGGTAATCCACGGCCTCCGACACCTGTCCCATGCAGACAGCCTCTAATCAGTAGTGCCCCACTCGGTATCAGACAGGTTGTCCAGAGGTGGGCTGTGGTATGCCTACAAGCCAGTGTTGGACCCTGCCCTTCAACAGCTGCCCCATATATGTGCGTCTACTTCCCCACACATTACCAGCACAAGAGGCCTGAATCTGATATGCAATATCAAATAAACCTTCTGGACAGACAGGTTTGTCTCCCAGAGGCTACCCTGTCTCAGGAATGCACTTTCCATACATATCAAACAGAGTACCATGCAGACCCTCATCTAGTGTAACCATGATGAGTGGATGAGGTACCATGAATCTGTCCCTGGGATCTCACCGGTGTCCCTCAATGACAGGGGCAACAGGTGCTGATAGATGATGCTGCTGGAGATAAACTACTGGCTAGGGTTATTAGGGACCCAGGGCCATTACTGTAGTAACCATCTATGATCCTATGAACCTATGATCCTACTGAACTCCAAGGTGAAATGTATCAAGAGTAGCATGCTATGTCAAGGGGTATGCATGCATGATTACGCTGTCTGCCCCCATTGTCCCTGACACACTGTCCTACACATACGCACCTAGTTAACTGTGCACATGTACAGTCGTACCTTGGTGATGTCACATTCTTGCATTGCCACCATGCTATCTTGAGCCACTGTATTGACATTAGACAGACAGGCACCCGGAACAGAAAACAGAAAAGGTCTGGGAGACAACGATCAGTCAGCAATACTAACACCAAAGCACCATCATGGAGCAAAGGTACATACACTGTGATGTGTACTCATGACACATGCCAGCAGACACCACTTTACACTACTGCACTACTAACTGTCAGTAACTGTATATAGTCACCCTGTGACTCAGACACATGTCACTGCATTGATGGCATGGATAACAGGGATGTGGCACAGGTATCATCACATGCACAGGGTGTGGAGTGGGGTTGCCAGAGGCCTAGGCTGTGCCACACAGTTGAGATTGTGTGTGTGTGTCTGGAGGGATGCTGTTCAGTTGGGCCATGGAGAGGAGCTGTGTGTGTTTGTTGATGACCTGCATGTAACAGTGATGTGCAAGTGTGTGCATGTACACAGTCAAGGCATGTGCTAGCCCTACATGAGGGTATGTTAGACAGCTGTGGCCTGTACATGGCAGAATGTATAGTTCACCATCTCTGGCCACAAACACAGGAAATGGTCCTGCCAGGAGTGGCACTGGCACCACCATGCCCAGGGTCAGATGCAGTACTACTTGCTGATGGTGACTGGTGTCTGCTGGGTCAGCATCCCTCACGGGACCACACAGGACCATGTGCCCATGGCCTGCCACCTTGTGGTGTGTACAGCACCCCTTTCAGTGGTGCTGGTAGTATTGCCACTACAGCAATGTAACTGCATGGCCAAGTGGGCTCTCAGATGATGTTGCTGACCTACTTCAATGTATCCAATGCACTACTCCCACCACATTTCCAGCATGGGCATTGCACGTTTAAGGAGTGACAATCGACTCCATTGGCAAAATGATGAAGGGCATCACTAATGCTGTGGATGGAGTCATGGATGCCAGGCAATGATGCACCCATGATCCTGAGCATCTGTCTGGTGTTGCATTTAGAACATGCCTGTGCCTGCATGATGGACTGAAACATGCGTCGGGTGACACATGATCTGACACCTCTGACAGGTGGTGGATGGCCAGCAATCCTCCTTTGAGCACCCCTGTCAATCTGCCTATGTGGGACCTTGCCAACTCTCTGGCAATTGCTACTGTCCACAGTCACAGATGCCATAGTTGCCACTCTCTCCTGTTTGATGCCACCACCCTTAGACTGTCCAATATTTGTGGCGCAGGGGACTGGATAATATGTGGGCATACTGACTGTGTGTGGGGACATTGGGGAGGAAGTGGGATGTCAACACATGGGACAGATTCAGCCCCCAACAACACCACCTGTGCCTTATTTGGCCACCATTATCACCAGAGTCTGATGAGACACTGAGATCAGGTTGTGAGGGGGACACACTCCAGCCCCCATGGTCACATATGAGGAGGAAGACAATACGACTACATTACTCCCTGTACTATTATGTTTGCTGCCATACACACACACACACACACACACACACACACACACACACACACACACACACACACACAAACACAAACACACACACACACGAGGTACCACAACTGCATTATACATACCACACCTTATTACTGATCCCATGCACAACACACAAGCAGACCACAACAGAGACAGACAAGACAGGTCCTTAAAAATTGCAGTGCAGCTACATCCAGTTAATGTTGCTAGTACTATACACCTGTGAGATATGTGACATGTCAGTGTATGTGATGGACTTTAACCTTTAACAGAGTGCATCCTTTTTCACCATACTAATGCTCCCTTGTATAGCAGACTGCCTAGACCTTCACAAAATTACATGTGAATATGTTACAGCTCCTGCAAATATGCTACTGTGATTACCAATGTAATGTACTGCAGTGAACCACTCCACAACTGAACATACAAATATTGCAATATGGCTAAGCTTAACAGTTGTGTCAATGGCAAACTGGCAGCCCTTAACATGCCTAGGGTATAGATGAACCATGACAATACAGTTGCACACTCAGCGGCTACAAGATGATGGATTCCAGTCACAATAGAGATGCCTAAGGAATTGTGGGGGAGAGGTACTGTCAGCAGACCCACATGTGGCATTGGTACAGGATAATATGTGCATATATCAACATGTACAGTATGAACTGTGATTCCACCCACATTGCTGACATTCTCAATATGTCTGTACATGTGTGTGTTAAAAGCCACCCCCCACAAATGCAGAATAACCTGACACCAGTGTACAGGTATGCAGAGGCCACTACGACTGCTACAGTATTAATGTGATGACCACAGGAAACTTACCTGGCCATTCCTCCGCTGTGGAAGCTGTGACACCCACCTCACTGCTTGTCAAATGCAGGAGATTTTTAAAGGTGTGACTGTTTGGGGTATGCTTATGTTTATTTGCTGAAACTGTCAGATGTACCAAAAATGTTGGCATTAGTAGTGGGAGAGTGTGTTTTTGTGTGTGTGTGTGTGTGTGTGTGTGTGTGTATGTGTGTGTGTGTGTGTGTGTTTTATTTAGTGCTACAGTTAAGGTAATGGCTATTCATAAGATAAAAGGTAATGGCTGTTCATAAGATAATGTGTAAGATTACAATTATGGGAAGGGGCAAGGTTAGAGTTAGCACACTTGAGTAAGGTGTTATAGGGCAAATCACCTCCCCTCACAGTGCCAACTTACTAATGTGATACTAACCTCAACCCTAACTTTGCTGATGCCCTTAATCTCAGCCTTATATATTATCTAACAAAAAAAAAAAAAAACAATATTTGCAACAATCACAACAGCTCAATGGGAGCATTTACTTAATGGCATATGTACAACACTACACAAAAATATGATATCATTAGTGTAGATTATACTTGGCATTCAGAGGACAAATGTGCATTTGACAGTACTGTGATGTTTAGTATTTATGTAGTACAGACAGTAGCAATGCAGTATATACATGTGATCATTAACAGCTTTCCAAGTTGTGAACACACTGTGGAGAACTGCACCGACAATTATTCTTGGTATTGGTTAACATATTTGTACAGTGTAAACAACAAGCAATGGGGATATATACAACAATCACTAAAGAAGCATTGCAAAAAGAAGTTAGCTGGGGCATCTGTACTTGTAATAAAGATGAGTGTAATGCGTAAACATTGGTGAAGGAAGGCAGAAGGAGTTGGTAGGTTCTGACAGTTTACTTTCATGGGATGAAGACAATTATGAGGAAATAACAGTTTTCAGTAGCAGTTTAGGAATATGATTTAGACTTACACAAATTTTCAAAGGTAAAGAAACAAAGGCAGTAGCCAGATGTCCAGACATTGACTGTAGGACTTAGCTGTCCAACTCTGCCATTAATAAACAGAAAAAAAGGGGAATCCTAAGCCAGTAATCCATGTTAGCACAGTTAGTCCAGTCAGTACCAAATGAATGACCAGAAAGGAGACAGTTAACATTGAAAATAATGAAATTAGCAGGGGTACACAACTAATATGGAGCATTAACAAAGATGACAACACTGCTGTCCTCATGTAGTCTTTTGTCGCATATTAAAATATGCTTTTTGTAATATCACTTTTTCATATTTTTCATGTCTCTGTATATCGTACCTTGGTTTGTTGCATGTATTGCACTTTAATGTGAAGTTGAATGACTTGTAGAAAAGGGAAAGGTAAGTGTCTTGTCAATTTTCTAGTAGTTTGTATGGCCTCAAAAGTAGTGTGTGTGTGTGTGTGTGTGTGTGTGTGTGTGTGTGTGTGTGTGTGTGTGTGTGTGTGTGTATATGTATATATACATACATATATACAAATATATATATATATATATATATATATATATATAGAGAGAGAGAGATAGGGAGATTGGGGTGTTCGGCACCACCCCAAGCAAGAAGTGGAAGGACTGCTGAATCTATGCAAAAATAACTGTAGTGTAGTGTCTTCCTGATTTTGTAGTGTAAGTTTAAACTTTCTATTTTATGTGCTTTAACTATTTTAGATAATAATGTTCTGTGTCTTAACTGAGGAAGAGGTGATGCTTCATTACAGACCAGTTTAGAAGAGGAATGAAGCTAGATATACTAAAGCAAATAATTTAACTTACAGAACACTAGATTTTAAGGACTTAATTTATATTCAGTCGAGGTACACTACAGGGACTTCAACCAACAACAGGCTTATAAGAGAGTGTTTATCTGTTATGGTGTTATATGAAGTTGGAGTAAAGAAAACATTCCCCTCTGAGTCTAAACATTCCCCTCTGATTCTGATTACTGATGTACATGGTGTTGCCTGTAAGAAGTAAGATTTGATATACAGTACTTTCTGTACTCTCATCTTAAACTCTGAGTTAATTGTCATTACTTCCGGTCTAAATGGGGAATTTCTTATGTATTGGAGACACATGAATTACTTTAACATATTGTTTTATTGCCTTTTTTGTAAATAACAACTTTTAAACTCTTATGCTACAAGTGGGAATCCAAGCATTATAATACATATTTATATTACCACATGCATATTGTACTATTTGTAAACATTTTTATGGTGTATCTAATACTTTGTGGAGCTTTTCTCCCCATGTCTCTGCTGAAAAAGGGCAAAGGTTCAGTCAGACATTCCCGGTCAACAAATGTCAAATAAATAAATAAATAAATATGCAGTTATTTCCTTCTTTTATGTGAGTAATCAAAAATGAAATGACTGTAAGAGCTTTGGATGGGTAAATTGCCACATACTTTTGAGAAGAAAATCCTGAGTTGTCAGACTACATACTGAGAAGGCATTATTCATGATTTGGCTGTCCTTTGTACTACCGTTATTGCTCTGTCTGTATGAGACATCCGACTGTACTGCAATGCTGCATGGATTAGCTTATGAACTTCTCTAGGTACATATTAAGGTTGTTGTAATCTAATAGGAGACAATGTAAGTCTGCTCTCCTAAACAGGAAGCTATTTTATTTTGATGTTCATAGGCTCATAGGTTCATAGGTTCATAGGTAGGTACTAGGCTATTGGCCCAAGGGCCTACGTAAGCCTAGCCAACAAGGTTCCCTGGATTACGCCTCCCAAGAAAGTTATGTTCCTGTGCCACTGTCGAGCAGAGACACAGATGTGATCCTCGGGGTGTATTTCCTATTTCCCATCCACTCATCAAGATTTTTCTTGAAGAGTGCTAATGAAGAACTTTGCTTGACATAGATGGGTAGCCTGTTCCAGAGTATGGGAAGCCTCTGGGATAGGAATCTATCCCTCCAGCATGTCCTGTTTATAGTGGTGACAAGGTTTAGGTCCCTAGAGCGTGTAGCTCAGAGGGATTGGGATTTCTTTAGGTGTAGCGTGTCCAACAGCTCTGGGTTTGACACAGCTTTATATGTTAGGCAGAGATCACCTCGGAGTAGGCGATATGCTACAGAGTAAAGCTGGAGTTTTTTGAGACGGTCAGTGTAGGGCATTTGTTTGAGTCCAGTAATCCTCTTTGTGAGGTACTTCTGTGGCCTTTCCAGCTGCTGCAGATGTCTTGTGAGGTACATTCCAAAAGGGGCGTTGTACTCTTTAATGGGTATAATGAGTGTCGAGTAGAGGGGAACGATGACCTCTTTTTTCCTGGATGAGAACCCTTTTATGATGAGGTGTGCCACGTAGAAGGACTTCCTGACTACTGTGGTGATGTGACTATCAAAGGAGAGACTACTGTCCACCTGGGTCCCAAGGTCTCTTATCACGTAGATTGCTGCCTATGTGGTAGTTCATGGGTACAGAGTTTTTACCAAAGGGGATGACACTGCACTTTTTGGCACTGAGCTTGAGGCCATGGCTCTGACACCAGGCATCTGTCTCAGAGAGGCCCTTCCGTAGGATGTTCACATCATTTGGGGACTTGACTATGGCTCCTAGTTTGCAGTCATCTGCGAACTTCATTAGCCAGAGGCCTTCTGTGTTAGCCTGTACTTCAGAGAAGTAGATACCAAACAGGAGCTGTCCCAGGACTGAATCCTGTGGTACTCCACTTGTCACTGGTTTGAGGTCAGATTTGGAGTCTGCAACTTTTACAGTGTGGGTTCTGTCAGTGAACCAGTTGGCAACCCATCTTGTGATGTAGGGATTTATGCCTAGTTTATTGAGTTTAGCTATAATTCCAGAATGGGGGATGGTGTCGAAAGCCTTGGTGAGGTCAAGCTAGGCTGTGTGAACCACCTTACCCTCATCTACGGCTTTGATGACTGCCTCAAAGAAGTCAATCAGGTTCAGGAGGCATGATCTGCCTTTCACAAACCCGAACTGGGTGGGATCCAGAGTTTGGAGGTTACCAATGTCTTTGTTTATGAGTTCCATGATGATACATTCCATGGCCTTGCAGACCAGGCTAATAGGTCTATAGTTCCCGGGATCAGTGGTGACTCCCCCTTTATGGAGTGGGATAACTGTTGCTGTGCACCATTCAGTAGGCATAAAGCCTGATGAGAGGCTATTATTGAACATGGTGCTTAAGTGAGGAGCCAGTTCATTCTGAAGTTCATGTAAAACACAGCCTGGGATGTTGTCCGGTCCCATGGATGCTGTGTTTCTGGCTTTAGAGAGTGCAGCTTTCACCTGCATAGTTGTGATTACAGGGACCTGTTTGACAGTTCTTTACAGCCAAGTGTTTTTTTTTTTTTTTTTTTTTTTTTTGGTGGATTAGGTATCAAAGACAGTGCATACTTTACTTATGGCTCAAATGCTATTTTCCCGATAGCTGTCTGCTTTCTGGTATCAGATATCTTAACATTTTTTGGCAGCACCAAAACCTAGGGATGCTACATTATTTTAAACAATTATAGCTCCAAACATACAGCTACATATTTAACAGAGGAAGTTCATTTTATTTATTTCACCCACCATGACTTTGACAGTTGAGTTATGCAAAGTTTACCTTAAATCATGCTGCTTTAGGTTTTCTTTAAGGAAGCAAACAAGATAAGCTTGATTTTCAGTGTCTTTCGTTATCTCAAGAATATGCCTTGACAGTCTGTTTAGCTCTATAGCAGTCAATAATTTTCAGTCTGTTTGGAATAGTTTAAAATCACTAATGTCCCATCTAATCATTGCAGACAGCATCATTTTAAACAATGTTAGAATCCAGCCCTTCCACGTCTGTTATTATAACCTGCCTCAATCATCCATCCATTCCTGAGTGCATTTCATTCCTTCCTTGGTATCTCAAAAGGTCTATTCATCAGTATAAAAAAATGTTTCTTCTCCCAGATAAATTTCACAGAAAGGTAGAGTGAAGTATACTTTCATCTATGTCTCCTACCTCATCAAGCATATGGCATCAGGGAGTTGGCAATGAAGAGTGTGGTCACTGTTATATGAGTAACAATGCATGTTAACATTTGTCTGCCTGCTGAGATTTAATGTAACCCAGTGAGACTTTTTTCTTATAGTTGCTAGTATGAAAACCAGTTATTAATTGTTTTAACTGAATGAGCTGGCTGGCATATTTTCAATTACAATCATGGTAACAGATCACAATACCATAGCTTTTTAATGCCATATGTGTTTTGTTGTGTGACTTTTTGTCTGGAACATCTGTCCCCCACAATACACTGGAGCTTTGGATAGTTACAAATCAGTAGACACAATGGTTAGGAGTAATCAGACTCATCCATTATGCTACCTATGGAAATCAAAAATGCCCTATTGTCAAAGGTCCAAGGCCTATACACCAGTCTGAAGGCACCACCTCTTATATAGTTAGTCTTCCAGTGAGAAGCATTCCCTTAATGACATGGCCTAGGATTTAAAACGTAGCATTGCTTATAACTGTATACACACACTTTGTGAGTAGTGCCTAGCCTACATTTTCCATTTAAATTATGTTTTCCATCTCGCTGCCATATGACAAGAGATTCAAGCACCTTATTAAATACCTGCTAAGGTTTGTTATCGAACATCAACCTGACTGTGGTGCTAGGACTCTGAGGGGAAACATTCTGTCTTATTTCTCTTTTTTTTTAATAAATGGAAGCCTGAAGTAGCTGAATGAAGACTGATCAGACCTTGACTTAAGTCAAAAATAAATTGCTGAAAATCTGAAAAATTCTATATCATCATGCACCACCCGCAATGATCTAAGAGTGGTCTTGAAGGATAATTGTGACATCCAGAAGATCTGTACTATAATTAGGAGAAATTGGAATATTCTGAAAACTGATTATCATATTAAGGGAATTACCGGTGAAACTCCACTGTTCAGCTTTAGGAATGGCATGAATTTGAAATGCCTATTATGTAGAGACACTTTTGCTCTTATAAATGGATCAGGGGTAGTAAACTCTGATAAAATAGGCACCTATCCATGCATGTGTTGTAAAGGGTGCCAACATATTTCCAAATCAAGTTACTTTTGACAGCCTGCTACTGATGAAGTTTATAGACCATGTCTTTATGCCACCTGTCATACAAAAAACATGGTTTACCTTGCCAAATGTATATATCATATTATGTTGGCAAAACAAATTGGATGTTAAAAGAAACAATTTTACAACATATGTCAGATCTGTGATTGTTGTCAAAACATAACGCACTTGCTCAACACATTAACAATAATCCTGGACATTTCTTTGACTTTATGGTGCTGCATATACAAGCTTCAAATAGGAGGGGTAATGATATTAAGCACCAAAATGAACTTTGTGATTTTAAGTGGATAGCCAGTCTACAGACAAATCGGCTAACCGGGTTAAATGGTGTTATGCCTTTAAAGACTGTATTAAGGGGGCATTGGCCTTTATGTTGAGTTTTTATTGGTAGTATTTTGAATTAAAGGTTAATGGGTGTCGTAAGACTTGAAAGTGCTTATCCTTATTTTAATAAACTTTGGTTTTGCCCTAGAGGCTCGAGTGGGTTTTTTCCTTTGCATTTTATTCTTCTATCATCTTGAGCCTTTGATATTCCTATGGTTGGTGGTCTTGATTTTGTTTTGGATATTTCTTTCTGAAGGAATATACATGGCTGGAGTGGGGACAGACTCCCTGGAATTAGACTATCATCCTACCTCACCAGTAGTGAGGTTGTTTAATGAATGAACAAGGAAGACTGTTCACAAAGAAGTGAATCCATTAGTGAACATTGATCTCTGTGAAGGAGAGGTGAGGAAAGCAGTAACTGGAGACAGTGGTGAGCAATTTAATATGTCTTTTCAAGAATTAGAAAATGATTTTTACAAACTGAAATGATTACAATGGCAATGGCTTCATTTGGAAGTATGTTTGCATTTTAAGATTGTAACTGGGGGCTTACGTGTTCTGTGTATGCCCACATATGGAAATGCCTTTCCTGAATTACTTGCTCAATGGCAGAAAATTAATTTGGAAACCAGTTTCAAATACAGCCGTCTGTTAATTGACTTTTTTCAGCCACATGAAGAGAAATTTATATTAGTAGTGGAAAAGAAACAGTCTGAGATTGAAAGGGTATTTTCTAGTGATGTATACCTTATGAAACTTGATAACCTTTTGTATACGCTCACTTTATACGATAATAAGCAACAACAGGTTAAGACACATAAATTACAAAGGGATTATTACGATTTTTCCCAAGGTAATATATTTGTGTGGCCTAAATCTAGAAAAGAAAGAGACAGAGACATCTTGCGGCAGCCTGAAAATTGAGAAAGGTTGATTTTGGCCCAAGATAGAAATTGTACATCGGCTACTGATACACGGGACTCCATGGTTGTGGAGGTGAAAAATGAGAGCAACACTGGTGCTATTCCAACACAAATGTCAGGAGAGCAGATGGTGAGATAAATACAAGGTACTGATACAAATAGTAAGACTGATAACTTAATACTCTGGACTAGACTTAAAATTAAAACATTGGCCTGATCGGGTTTTCCTATAATTCCAGTCCCTATGAGAATTCAATTGAATCAATCAATGGACACATCATGCAGCAGAGAAAGGAAATGGAAGAAAGTGAATACTTGAGTGGGAGTGATGGTAATGGATTGGTTTTTAATTCATCTACCGTGGCTTTGACTGATATGCAACTTAAGGTTCTCAGTAGGGGTTTATCATTTGTCCCTGCTCAGGCTCCCAGGCTGCATGATATGTACACCTATTTATAGGTGTTTGGTTAAAATATTTTGCTTAGGAATATGTTTAATGGTACAGCTACTGATTCTAATGTTGTGTCCTTACAGAAGCTGAAGTCTTTTATTCCACCTCCACACCCTGTTGTTGATGTATTTATAAGGACTTGTCAAGATGAGGTTGCTCAATAGATTCAGCAGAAATGGTGCCATGGTTTTTATAATTTAACACCATTAGAATGCAAGGTGCTAGATGATCTATGCAAGAATCCAAATATTATCATTAGACCTGCCGATAATGGAGGAGCCATTGTTATTATGGACCAGGATTTTTATTTAAATTGAATGTGACTGATACCGCAAGAGGATCCATTCTATCGGGCCATTGCTGACCAACAGATCAAAATACACACAATTGCACAACACAGCTTCATGCAGTGATTGCTATATATTTCCAGTCTTTTTTGAATAACAGTTCATATAATGCAAGTGTTGCAATACAGCTGTAATTCCACACTTAATGCAGTAGAAACTTTTATTTCCTTCACATTATTAATGCAGTAGAAACATTATTCCCTTAACATTATTAATGCAGTAGAATCTTTATTTCCTTAACATTATTAATGCAGTAGAAACATTATTTCCTTAACATTATTACTGCACTAGAAACTTTATTTCCTTAACACTATCAAGTTTCATGTTTTCACCTTTATTGAACTGTACGGGTTGGGAGGGTGGCCTAATGGTTAAGGCGTTTGCCTTACAAACACAAGATGCAGGGTTTGAGTCTCACAAGGGATAATTGGCTAGGCTTAAAATGGCGTGCAAGGGCAGTTAGCTTAGTACTAATCTATGAACCTAATGAACCTGGCATTACTGACTTATTTCAGTCCAGGTCTATGACCACATCCATTGCAGTACAATCAAAACTGAATATACATAGTGGCAGTTACTAATTTACTCCTTCTTGTTTATATGACTATGGATTGCAAGTTACATCTGTACTCACCACACTCTGCATGGGCCTCTAGGTTGCAAGCTCTCTCCTCTGCAGCTGTGGGGAGAGAAGCACACCATTATGCATACCTGTCTATCACACATTTGGAGTAGGATTTGGTAAAGCAATAATAACAATACTTACAAACTTGTGGAACATTCTCATCTCAAGCATCCTGGACCCAGGTGGCCAAGAGATCCCCCTTCTGATGCTTCAGGTCATCATAATGATGATGCACCTGCTCCTCTGTACAGGGGATATGAGTTACACTGATGAGATTGCATGCCAACCGGTCCCAGGCCTCCGACTTGTACTCTGATCCATGGTACTGGCCCTGCAGCAGCTGAATGTCATGGTATTTAATGAGGAGTCCAACCATGACGCTGGACTCCAGAATGCCCTAACACTGTGCCCAGAAGAATGCACCCACTCCAACTTCTGCCATAGTTCCTGCCAAGTTCAAACTCCAGCAGGTTATGGCTATATTCCTACCTGTTACACTTAAATAAGGTTGTTTTCCAACCCTTTACCTCCATTGGACCATTTTTAAAAATGTGGTGCTTGCTTAGCACCGCAGAAACCCACTGAACTCAACTGAGCAGTGCTTAAACTGGCAATGCTGAGCAATGCTTAGCAATGTACAAATCAACTTAGCTAGGATGACCAGTGCTTAAACGGGCATTGCTTAGCAGTGCTTCACACCACTTAGCAATGTGCAAACCAGCCAAGCACTGCTATAACATTCTTGGTTTAAGCAGTGCTTGGCAAGGCTTAGCTGTGCTTAGCAGAACTTGGGAGCACCAAAGGAGGATTTAAATATAATTTTCATATTGTGTATTGGCAACATAAATGCCTAATAACATGTCTGTACGTACATACAATATTCAATCAAGGGTTTAGGAATACTTCTCATAATGTGAATTTGCAGCATACATTCTTAATAATCTGTCTATGTATTCATATAAAATTCAATCAAGGATTTAATAGTCCTTCTCATAAATGTATATTTGCAAAATAAATTTAATAACCTGTCTGTATAATCAAACAAAATATTTAAGTGGAATTTGGAATAATTTTCATATATGTGTATTTGCAAAATAACATACTTGTGTATTTGAACCCTGCACCTACTGCACATAAGGCTGTCACTCTAACCATTCAACTATGTGGATGTGTGGATTGCTGCTATACATTTATGTATAACTTTCCACTATGTTTAAGCATCGCTGAGCACTATAGTACACCGCAATGCCTAAACTTGGCCTCTCCATTTAAATTAAATGTATTTGGTTTCTGTTTTTAGATGTCAAGCACTTGTCCATTGCTGTCTGTCACGCCTTGGAAACACAAAAAAAAAAAAAAAAAAAACGATTAAAAAATATTTAATTTCACTTTTTTCAGTTGCATACAATGATATCCGGTGCTTTGACAGTGTGGGGGGTGTGTTACTCATCTGCAGACACATTAACACACTCCCTACACTGATTCAGTAACCATGTTACATGACTCTCCCTTAGTAGTATGCCTTCATTATTATGCAAGGTGTGCTGCTGAGGATTACTACATACATTACACCATTAGGCAGAAGAACTATTTTACATCAAAGGTATGATATATATATATATATATATATATATATATATATATATATATATATATATATTAACAAAATACAAAAGTATTTAACAGATGGCCCATTATCTACATTCATTAATGCCCTTCAAGGTGGGTGTTAGTGTGTAAATAATTCCCTGGAGATGTGCTATTTACACAGTAACTCACACCCGATTGGGCATGAGCTAGAACTCAGTTTAAATATCTGCATCCAATACCAGTCACAAAAATAAGTGGTATTGACAGGTGATTCTCTGTTGTGCAACAGCAAAAATCTAATCCATAGGATAACTAGGGCTCTGGTCACTGTTACATGTCTCCCAGAGGGCAGATTAGTCAACTTTAAGAATGCTATCTCAGAGATAATGGAATGACGTCTCTTAATATCATGTAATATATATGGGGAGTCTAAATGACATAAGAAAATAGCTCTGGATGGTATGACTGAAACAATTAAAGTCTTTGCAAACCTTGATATGTTAAAGGGACTTAATGTTTTCTGATGGATATATTCCCATTCCCTAAGATGATTAACTGGAAGCTTAGCATATCCTTTCCTCCAAGGTGATTAGCTTGAGCAACCTTACTGGAGTTTCTTTTAATTTATGTTTATTGAAAATACTTTAACTTACATTATGAGCTAACAGTGCAATGCAGTAGGGGTCTTCACTTTTTGCCATTGCTGTGCAACCATGCAATTGTATATATAGGTTATGTGGGAGTATCTGGCTAAGACACTGCATGGGATGTTCAGAAGGTTTGATCTCTCCAAAAAAATTTGTGTTTGTGTATATACATATATTATATATATATATATATATATATATATATATATATATATATATATATATATATATATATATATATATATATATATATATATATATATATATATATATATATATATATATATATATATATATATATATATATATATATATATGTATATATATATATATCCCAATTTGGGTCCACTTCAGATCATCAAAACCCCACATAATCAAGGACCACATTGTCAGGGCGACAATTTCGAAAACCCATTTCAGTGAACCACTGCAGCAACAAAGATCTTCCCAGGGTAAGTGACCTGTTGTCCAGCAAGGTGAACTTTGCCCTTTTTCCAGCTGTAGTGTGATTTCAGAGTTGGTATATTTAGTTGGGGTGGGTGTGGGGAGTGCAGCCCCCCATCTGAGTCGGTTAGGAATGGTGCGGTTTAGATTCTGTTACTTTTGGGATGAATGGTTACTTACCCTGGGAAGTTCTTCATTGCTGTGGTGGGTCACTGAAATGGGTTTTCAATATTGTCATTTTGACGATGTGGTCTTCGATTATATGGGGTTTCAATGATCTGAAGTAGACCCCCCCAATTTTTATCCATATTTTGCAAAGAAATTTGATCTTAGCATTAAATATTTCTATACAAAATGTGAGGGGTGTCAGTAGTTCTAAATATTATACTTCACAATTAAACTGCTGAGAGAAAACTTCAGAGAACCTGCTGCAGAAGTGATTTCATAAGACACATTGAAGGCAGCCTGAGTACTTAAGTACACAGCATAGGATAATTATGGATTCTGCATACAGTGGTCTGATTTCAAAACACATTGCGCACTCACAATGCAACTTAAATGTGACAAACAGCCACTCCAACTCCGTTTGTGAAATCTTTGGCATATGCTTTATGGACCCCTAGGAATTCAAGTGAATATTACAGATTACAGCAAAATCCCTAGAAAAACATCAAAAAATATACAAAAATGCAACCAACTGTTAATGAATTGCAAAAGGCTGCAGTGATACAAGCCATAAATAAGACTGTGCTTTGTACCCTAGAAGGCAGCTAACTAGAGTCAGAGCAAAGCTGCAACTGAACTATTGTCCTACCAGGAAATAATTGACAGATTCCAGTGCTATGCAGGCAATGGGTGCAGTCTGTCTGCAACATTTGAGACCCACATATATATGTGCAGAACCTACAAGGAAATCCCATCCCCCTTGAAACAAAAGTGTGCCTCAGTCTAGGTGTATTTGCATTTAGGAAATTTCAGAGACACATGGGGGATGCTGTGGAAATATCACAGACAGCTGCCAGTTATAGCTTGGCAAAACTCCTGGAAGCAATGTGCAGCCAGGTGGATAACTACATACACTTTCCGTACATCCCCACGAAGTAGAGAACGTAATGCATCAGTTTTACAGTATCACAAACTTTCCACATGTGCTTAGTGCAATAGATTGGACACACATACTTATCAAGACACCAGTACATCCTGAAGCAGACCAATACATAAACAAAAAGGTCTGGTCATCCAACAATTGTTAAGTTGTGTGTGCAGCAGATGGCAGCATAAGAAACATCTTTGCAACACACCCAGGAATTGTCCATGATGCTGCCATTTGAAAGGAAAGTGACCAGAGGGCTGCATTCCAGCAAGGTAAAATACCTGAGGGATTGCTACTGGGTAAGTACAGGAACACATTGAGGATGCAAATTAAGGATACCCCTCACAACAATATCCATCCTCACCACATGTGTTTCCACTCCCCACAGCAAGTGATTGTGGTTATTCATTTGATCCATTGCTAATGACCAAGTGCCATGAACCATTCAACCCTGCACAGGAGGTCTACAATAGAGCACATACAACAACCAGAAACACTGTAGGGCATGACTTTGGTGTACTGAAACAAGTTTCAGATGTCTGGACACATCCAGGGTGCACTGCAATACACACCTGAAAAGGTAGCATAGATGACAATGGTGTGCACCATGCTGGTCAACATGCTAACCAGAGTATATGGCAGTCTTCCAGCTGCAGGTGTGTGTGAACTACCCCAAAAACTCCAGATGATTGAAGAGAACATCCCACAGGCATTAGAGGAGAAGCAGAAGGATGTAGGGGGCAGAGGTCACAGACATAAGTAACATAGGATACGACCACAAGTGCAGGCCTAGGCAACATGACAGCATCTGACACACATATTTAAATCATGACAAGCCACATGTACATGAGTACACAGATTGAATACTGATGTTCAGGTGTTACTCCACCACAGTGACACAGATTGCATTTAATGGCAAGTACCCTCTAGATGTACACACTGAGCATCAGACATAACATAATCATAACATATTAAAACGTGAATATATACAAATCTTTTCACAATAGGGATCATCAGTTCAGGGCACACCTGACACAGTGTATGCACACATACTCAGATTGTTGCATCACTGTATATAAAACAATAAAAGACACACATCAGCATTATACATACATAATTCTATAATATAATAACATGAAAAAAGGAGAAACCACAAAGGGCATAATGCTTAAATTTTAATGTCAGAGGACACATATTACAGTAAAGTGATTATTCAATAATAATGGGCCAGCTATATGTACTACTACACTGTTGGATTCACTCCTAATTCTAGGGTGACCTCACCGACATCTCACATCACAGTCCACTCTGCCCCAACCATTTACAGACACATGTTACCCTGGTTGCTCCACAGAGGAAATGGATAGAGTGAAAATGCCATGTTGAGATGAAGGAGCATGACTGCGAGTGATTCTCAATGGCCAGTGGTGGTTCTGCAGACAGGTGGCCTGCCTCTCCCAGGCTGCAATCTGCTGAGCAAAGTGAGGAAATGCAGAATCCTGCTGTTAGTATGACACTGCTGCAGTACCATAGAGGCCAGGGTTTCCACTGACCATGGCACAGCTAGCAGACTCTCATTTGAGCAGCCAATGCAGCCATAATCTCACCATATATATGCTCTATTTCTTCATACATGACACATAGCTGGTGTGCTGCACATTCTGTGGCACAGGCTAGTGCAGAGACATCTTACTGATGCCATTGCTGTGATCATTCATTTCCCTGAGCAGGACATGGACACCCTCTGACACCTGGCCATACACAACACCTGCTCACTAACATCTATTGAGATGACCTGTTTCTGGTTATTTTGTAGAAATGCCATCAGCAGCAGTCTCAATTGTGGTCTGTTACATATATACATATACATACATACAAATATTTCAGGCACAGGCATTAATGCTTTTCTACCCTGCCAATATACCAAACACTTGTTCCCATAATAAGTGTCCAGGCTGTTCTTAAAATATCTAATCTAGTGCTTGCTTTAATGTAATTTGTAGTCTGTTCCATGCATCAGCTGCTCTCTATCAGATAACTAATTAGTACACTTTTCATGCCTATAGAATTTTCTACATAGGTTGTCTGATGATTCTCTAGTATTTTTTGATAACTGCAAACATTCCCAGAGATAGCTGTCTCTAAATGCTTTATATTCCTGAATGAGATCTCCTCTTAGATAATTATAAGAGACACTCTACAAGTTGAGATATTTTAGTCTTTCATAATAACTTAAATTTTTACACCCATGGATGCCCTTGATATATTTCTGCTGCACTCTTTCCAGTTTACTCATTTTTGTTTTCTTATAGGGTCTCCATATTGTTATTCCATACTCAGGTTTGGGATTAATGTAACTAACAAACAATGACTGTATCATTTCTGATTTCCTTGACTTTATAAATCTTTTCATACAACCTATAGTTCTATAGCTATCATTAACCAGTTGATTGATATGATTAGAAAAACTCATAGCTGGATCGACCCATATACCCAGGTCCTTAAGTGACTCTACATTTTCAATCACTGTGTGCTGTATTAAATATTCACCTTTCAATTTATGTCTCCCAAATTTCATATGCTTAGTTTCTGATGTATTTATCAGCATATAATTCTCCTTTGCTCAATGGTCAGATTTGTCAAGTTCTTTTGCAGACATGCCTTATCTGTAACACATGTAATCAGTTTATCCAATTTCAGGTCATCTGCATATTGACTGCAGAACACCTCAGATGAAAATGTTAGGTCTGAAAGATCAATAAAAACAAAAAATAGCACGGAAGCAGAACCAAGTCCCACTAAAACACAAAACACTGCCTTCAGAACACCAGTTAGCAGAAATAGGTAGTCCATAGGTGTAATCTCAGATTCTTTAATAAATCACAGCAAGTAAAACACAACAGTTTAGCACTTTTGTTCAAACACCTTGAACTTCATCCGAGCTAAAAACATAAAACTTATAGTGCAATATATGTTCTCAAGTTAAATGATCATTTAAAATCCACCAATAAAAAGCCTTTTCAATAAAATAATCAAATGTTATTTAAAGATACAACACTAGTAAAACCAACATGTTAAATCTAAACATGAAATATGAAAATACAAGTGTGCAAATAACGTGAAAAATAAACATTTTTGTAAAACCATATGAGTCTGGGTTTATCCTACTCCCCTTTCTCTTAAAGAAGAGTTTAATAAGCGCCATGTCTCCACCCTTGAGGAATCTTCCCATATTCATATGACCTAGTGAATAATAGATATAATGGTACTTACTGTAAGCTATTGCTGAAATGTTCTCAGGTCATTATTACTAATTCCGTCTCCTCCTTGTGGTTTGTTTGTATCCAGTTTGTGCAGTTCTTTTTCAATATAATCTCATTTGAATTCAGTTTCTGTAGTTACCTGGATGTTACCAGGACAACTCATCTCTCCCTTTGTGCAGCCAAATTGTTTTGCATAAGATTTTGCAAATATGACTATAATCTGTTGTGTCTGAGAATACATTTTGGAATTTAACACAGTTGATCAATTTGTTATGTCTTTACTCTTTCCACATCTTATGCATCTATAAAAAAGTTTCTTATTATGCTCAATATCTTTATATACATTTTCTTCACATTTTTTCGATTTTGTCTCACACTATGTTTACTTTGTGTTTATTTCAGTTGTAGTTTGACCTCTCTTCGATTCTTTTTTATATTTTTTTGTCTCTTGCCTTAATCATGAATTTTGTTCCTATGGAATTATATCCCCCTGATGTTGTATGCCTAGATTCTGATGTGAAATATATATTTTTTTATTTTTTGCACTCAAACAATTTCTCTTTCAAAACTTTCCACATTCCCATCTGCAGTTTTTCCACTAAGCACATCACTCCAGTTAGTTTTATATAGTGACTGTTTTGCTTCCATATAATCTGTAATTAGCCTTCTGTGCATTGGTTTAGATTTCAGTTTGGCAGAATTATCTAGCAACAAATTAATCTCTGTTAGTCAATGGCCTCACCCTGTTCAACATCAACTTCCCATCATCTTCTTAATGGCTAGACAAATGGACCTCCACATCTGAGGCTACAGCTGCAGCAATATCACTGTCAAATCCATGTTGGGTAGGAATGAGATCTACAATCTATAAAGAAGACTCACCAAAAACTAGGTGCCGTATACCAACATAAATGATTTTTAGCTCCTAATGCTAAACTCTGCCTAGCTCAAGCTCTTCTCCTCCCCTCCCTTCTTTATGCTGCTCCAGTGTTCACCAACATACAAACTACTACCTTAGTCAAACTCCAACAAACCTACCACAAGATTGCTAGATTCATCACAAACTCTCCTTACAATACACATCACTGCCTAGCCCTAAACTCTCTCAACTGGCTTGAATTCCCCCACCTACTCTTGCTGTCACAACGTCAAATGCTTCATTCCATATGGTACAAACCTTCATGCCCTGCTCTCTCTTCCCTCATCTCTATCTATACACCTGTATGTTCTCTTTGCACCTCTAATAAAGACCTACTACACATCTACCAACCCAAAAATATGTAGGCAAACTCCTCTATAAATACTCCATTCCCAAGCATGGAACAAACTTCCCAGAGATATCTGTTCCATCATTCATCCATCCCACTTTAAAGAAAAACTCAAACTCCATCTGTTTAACTCCAAAACCTGTCCCTGTAATGCCCCAACCTAATTTCTCCTCTACTCTTTTTTCTGTATTTGCTGCTTACCTTGTAAATTGTCTTCCCCTCACAAATAGGGTGGACACCTACTTTGAATTACTTTGACTCTGTGATTCCTATCTTTGAACGACTCATTTACTTGTAAATATGTAAATAAGCAAATGTCTGTTTCTTGCTAGTCTGTAAAATAAGATCAGTGTAATTATTTTTACATGTATTCCTACTTATTGTATATTGTCTTCAGTACTGGTAATGCCAATGATTTGTAAGAATCTTTTAACTTTCTTTTTGTGTAATATTTTACTGTATTATTGATATTGTATAGTGTTCACATGGAGATTTTCTCCTCGGGTCTCCACTGAAAATGGGCCACAAGCTCAGCTGGACCAACCTGGTTAACAAACGTCAATAAATAAAATAAATAAATAAACTTCATACATGGACCCTACAAACACCTCAAGGTCCTGCGTGCCAGGGGCCATCCTACCATGCTGTGACACATCTTGAACCACATCATAATCACTGGCTTGACTGCTGGAAGTTACAAATAGCTGATGTACTTCAATATACAAAGACACAGATCAGGACAATGTGCTACATCACATGATGGATAGCATCAAAGACATATGACATATATATCACTGCAATGTTACAAATAATAATCAAATAATAATGAGTTTACATGAGGTTTACTGTATGTCTGTTTCACAGAATCTACATAAATTATGTATTTAAGTTGGTTACATAGCCAACATACTTGACATATGTGAGGAATAAAAAACACACACCTGACAACAACCTATCCCATACTAGATATGGATATTATCATAATCCCAAGGTTTCCATACTTACACCACAAGTGCAAGGAATTACCAGTAATAATTGTGGATGATTCATAAATCAGCCTTCATATGCTGTTAACATTTGCAGTGTAAGTCTGTATATGTAACTGCATATGGGACAGACCTCAATTATTTAAAATAATGGCACCTGTATGCATAAAGTTCTAAACAACATCATTCCAGTAACTTATAACAACTATTATGAAAGATAACATTTTCAGTGACAATTAATTTAAAGAAGTACCTTTGGAAATGACAGACTTGAAGAGATTTACTAATCACCAAAACAGAAATACTAGCAATTGCCAATGCACTTCTCGCTTCGAATTACAGAATCAAAGTGGACCTAATGTTTACCCACCTTTAAGTACCATTTCCACCAAATATATTTAATCAAGTTCATTAAAATTCAAGTTTTTGGAATCCTATTTGTACACCTCTGAGTAAATTAGCTTTGTGCACCTAACACCCAGTTGTACTGTGTAAACACCCAGCAGGTATAGATAAATGGTACCATGTATGGAACATGCACTTTATCTTCTAATGAGCTGATAACATGACATCAGTGCCACTTTCAAATACTGATTTTGATACATTTATGGAATAGAATATACATACTATGGAATAGACTGCCCATACATGTCAAGCAGAGCACCTCTTTGGCCCTCTTCAAAAGGAACCTTGATGAGTGGATGGGAGAAAGGAAATTCACCCCATGGATCACGTCAGTCACCCTGCTAGACAGGGGTCCAGGGAAGTAAATAGTGTGGGAAGAAATAGCCAGGGAATTGTTATGGCTAGGCTTGTATAGGCCCTAGGGCTGTTAGCCTAGTACCAACCTATGAACCTACATATGTTTTACAACATCTAATGAGATAACTTCATATAGCTATTGTCCTAGTGTATCACTGACGCCTATAGCACCTGCACCCCGGGTGACTGCACACTTCATAGTTTCCATTATAGTACCACAGTATTACCTACTGCACCATTACACATTGGAATAAAACACCTACATAACCTCATTAATTCATTCATTCCTCCTACGAAAGTACACGGGCATGTTTAGCTAAATATAAGTGCATGTTCAAGTGCTGTTTTCAGTTATTTGTTTACAGCTGTCATTTCTGTACAATAAAATGCCCAATATGTTTTTGTAGTTTTCATATGTATCCATTCTCTGCAGCACTTCTAATAAACAACTGCAGTGCCTGTTTTCTGAAATGAAACCCTTACTGACTGTTATCTCAGCCTATAAGGCAACCGGACAGCATGTCAACATTTTGGCATGCTGTGGGTTCCAAACCACATAGAGGAAAATGATATGTTTGTAACTGTTATCTTGGTTTAATTCACCCAAAGCATTTCTTTGGGGAATCATACTGTAAAACTTGATATCGATGTTTCTGTTGTGCATATTTACAAATACTTCAGTACTTGAAGTTCTACGAATGTGCCCGTAATCTATAATGCTCTGATAATGTCAGCTGTCTAACGATAGGGTTTGTAATGCATTACTTGTTTGTTGGGAAATAATGTGTACTGGCTGTGAACTTGGCTTGTAAGGAAACAGCTCAACATGCCTACATTTTGTTGTGCTGTGTGTTCAAATCCAGAGAAGGGACACATATCTGAAACTGTTATTTTGCTTTAATTTACCTATAGCATTTATTTAGAGAAGCATATTCCATTTATTGATATTAACATATTTGAGCATGGTTGCAAAGAACTCAGTTATTCATTGAATTACTATGAACATATCCTTAATCTTTAATGTTCTGCTTACATCAGTTATTTAACAGTCAGTGAAGCTTGCTAAAGACTGTTATATGTCAGAGCAGCTCTTTGGTTAATATTGTATACTTTTGTAAAAGTACTATCAAGGTCTTTTTCATCATGAAATATTACATTCAATTAATCAAAAAATGTCCTCTTTGGCAAGGAAGATCATGATCCTCACAGATACAGATACATCACTGTGTCCCTTATGTACAGCAACTTGTATGGTTCTCTTCAGAGAAGCTCTGTGCTACATGATACTGTTCCACTGTCTAAGGAATGGATGCTCTAAATTACTGCTAAGGTTTCTGAACAAAGTGTTGACATGAAGGAAATTTTCAGACTGTTTGGCTACATGATCAGCACATGTCCATACTTTGAAATCCTAAGGCAAGACCATTATTAGTAGACCATTACCTACTCAGATGATGTCATAAAATAAGTCTTTTCACTGTATTCAAAATATTAGGCTTCAGTCAAGATGTGTTAAATAGGCAGGTAAGTCTCAAGATTAGAGTTTGGATGTTGATTGTGGTTGCAGGTTTGAATCTCATGTCCTTGAATGTGTGTTCGAATATGGTAACACCTCTATGTAACAGTGTCAAATGTGTATTGTGATTGTCTGATGTTTTTTCAGAATAAATGTCTAGAATCTGTGCTGAGAAATGTACATCACTGATATTTAATGAATGCATCATGCATACTTTCTGTTTTCAGATGAGGAGGATCGTATGAGGAACCGAGCCATGTGCACTGAGCGGATGCACAAGCTTAAGGAGCAGCAGAGGCAGAGAAGTATGTGCATTTTTTTCCTGTTTTAAGAAATTAAATACATCTTCCCTTATTTGCAGGTCTGTATTTTTTACAATAACATGTACATTGATTAGAACGCAGGAATATCCATCATCTCATCAGTAAGATAAGTGAAATCATCACACAATAGCCATGCTTACAGTTTTGACGGAAACCTAAAAATGCTAAACTTTTATGTAGCAGTGAGTCATTGTTTCAACACACATTTTTTGAATTCTACTCCACAACCTAAATAACACTTGGGTTGTTATATCTGTCACACATATGGAGTGATTGATGTTTTCCATACACGTCTGAATGTTTTGATTACTGTACTTGATGCGTGGTTTAATACACTTTTATGTATGGCTGTGTTTTTCACTGATTGCTTGGTTATGCATAGCCTGCCTTTTCACACAGTGAATGGATGTCTACTGTATCAGTATTTGCAGACTATGTAGTATTTTCTTCAGTTTGACATTGGTTTTGTACTTATTTTCAACACCTTAGGTGCTTTTGTAGAAACATATTTCTAACCTAGGTTTCTTGACACTTGTGTAGCTAGATGATGACTGAACCTATGATGTCACTTTTAAAGTTGTAATAATTATATTGATGGTGTGTTCAGCAAATTTCATAGTTCTCATATGGCTTATCTATTGTTCACAATATTATCATATCACTTTCTCCTCATTTTAACAATGACATTTTCTGTCTGCTCATATAAATCATTGAATGCAGACATTATAATCTCTTGAATTAAGCATTTATACATTCTTACAATGCTAATGACCTGGGTGGGTGTCTCTAGGCCTATAGGATTGTTAAACAAAGATTACAGATGTCCTATTTATGAATAGGACATATAAGGCCATGCATTTAAGGGGTAAGCCTGTCCATAATGGATATGTGTCTGTTCCTGTATAAATTGTCATCATAATCATATTCCGTAGTGCTATGGTATTCATGGAACTGCTCTCTGTGAGAGTCATTTGCTTTCTTTTCTTTTCTGTTGTGTTTTGAAATTAATTTTGACAGAGCAAGGGATCTGTGGATGTTCTCTGATCAAAAGATGATGATCGCATATTGGGCTACTGCCAGAGTCTTCTGAGGATGATGGTGATGATGGTGATGATGGTGATGATGACAATGTCAAGAAACTTGGACCTGCCCCTGCCTGAGCCATCATGCCTGCATCCCAGAGGAGGTGATGACACAGTAGAAATCGAGATGATTATTGGGAAGAGATATGGGATGTCATGACAGATGTGTTCCAGACACAGATGAGAGACAAGATGTGGTCCTTCTTTGAAGATATGAGATGAGTTGCATTGGCTTTGTCTACTACAATAGCTTGTGCAGTCATTCAGGAGTCTGAGCCCCATTGGCATTGTCCTTCTGGTCCATAAATATTGTCTGTGTGCTCTACTTGTGTTATGCTGCCAATATGGTGATTGCCATTTCATTTATTGGACTGTATATGCACTCTTGTGCATGCATATCATGTATCTGTCATACTTATGTGCTATTGTCATGTGACATTTACTTCTGTTTCAGTGTGCTCATGACACACATTACCACATTGTTTTCCTCCCATATTCAACTCTCCATGTGGCAGTTAACGTGCAGCTAATGCTGCAAGACATAACCTGTAAACATGTAATTACATTATACCTGGCCTTCATCAGACCAGTATTTGAGCATGATCCTCCCTTTTGCATGCACCTCACCAGGCACCTGCAATAGCTGGAAAAAACACAGAGGCTTCTCACCAAGAAAATACAATGTACAGAAAACAAGTCCTATGCAGAAAGACTGAATGCTTGTCACTATATTTTGTCTCCTATAGGCTGTTTAGTCTCTGACCCAGCCCTGATGGAAATGCTATACATTTGTAAATCAAATTGCATGAGGGTCACTCACAGCAGGGATCTTAACCTAGCCTCTGACATGAACAGATCATGCTGGGCAGATAGCTGCATCTCCCAGAGACTGCCACTTCTCTGGATCAACCTTCCAATTTATGTGAAACAGAGTCCCTGCCTGACCCTCTTCAGATGCAACCTAGATCAATGGATGGGTGACTGCAAATTCACTCAGGGGGTAGTAACCATATCTCTCATGGACAGAGGCAGTTGGTATTAATTACCATAGACTCTTATCTTTGTGAATTTCACTCACCTAACCATTGACAATTGGGACAACTCAGGATAAATATAGCCAGACTTGTAAGGGTTCTAGGGCTGTCAGCCTAGTAACCCTCTATGAAACTATAAAGCTATTGTTTTATTGGGGTGTCTGACAGATAACATATGTTGTCCATACTCCATTACTAACAGGGCAATATACCTTGGAATTGTCTTTTCTGTATCACGTATGTGTAAGAGACTTGTCATTCCACATGTGTTTTGGATGGCATTTGCCATGATGTCCCACTGCCACGATGTGGTGTTGTGTGTCATGTATTGACAATACTGTTGCCATATGAGATCATATACAGATTACAGATCTATCCTGTCTGTGTCTAGTCCTCCTTTTTCTGACTGCATCAAACAGCAATGTAGTATTAATCTTACACAGTGTTACAGACAACACATTAACAGTACATTATGCTGTATTTGGTGTATGTAGCATTTCTACATATATTTACTGAAATAGATTAACACCTTCCACAAATAGTTGTATACATTAACTGAATGTATGTCTGTGTGTGCATATTGTCAGATGTGTACTGACATTCAAATGTACCTGATATGTGAGCATTCACTGAGTTACTGTTGATGTGCTGTAGAGATGCTCACAGGAGCGCCCCCTTCTCTGTAATGAGCATGGTGGTTGATGTACACCTGTGTTTCTTTATTCAACATTCACATGACACTATATGTGTATGTGCTTGTAATTCTTAGCTTACTTACCTATGCATGTTGTTGTGACATGATACACAGTGGTGTGTATGTGTGTTTTATACATGTGTACGTGTATCGGCCTTGCTTTCATGTACATTCTGTTTATGCCACTGACAGACATACATGCACATATACACCTGTGTGCTGCCTTTGACTTGGCATATGTGTGTAACATATACACATTCCATTACATATTTGTTTGTGTTGTGAACACCTACTTGTGTATGCAGCAGCCTTTGTTGCTGTTCTGCAGTACTTTGTTGTTTGCCTTTCTCATGCATAGTCATAGGTTTGGCTCTGTCTACTGCTGGAGTTATCTAGCATTATTAGACCTACAGTTGCTTATCTGTGATGTTGCTTAGCTTACACCTGAACTGCTGATTGACTAATTGGATATTTATTTATTTATCCAGTGTGTACTGTGATCATAATTTATTACCCTAGAGCACACCTACCATTGGTCATACACATCTGGATATGACTTCTACACAGTCTACTACATCACAACTTGATTTGTTTTTCTGTATTTTACCATGGCTGGAATGACCCTGTTTGTCAACTTTCTATTGCCGGTGTTTTGCAGTTTGCCTTCTGTGTAACTTACCTGTCCTTAACATTTTTTCCAAAACGTTGTCTGTCATGTGTTGTGCTATTTGTTCTATTGGTATACCTGCTGTGTTGTCCTTCTCCTCCTCTTGGAGTATGTTTACCTTTCCTTCTATTCTTAAAAAAACAGTAAGTCCTATTCCCACCAAAAATCCTTATTCATGCTGCTCTGACTTTACCTCAGATTTTCCTATTCCAACATACTGTTTTTGTGTCCTTCTTCTTTACCCATACCCCACATCTTCTTTTCTATTTCCCACTTACCTTGAGTGCGTGAGTTACTTGTGTTCCCCACACAAGTCCCAAATCCATTGTTAGCAAATGTTAGCTGTGGTGATGTGACCAAGATTGTCTTTCACCTTTCATTTTTTATTAGAAAATTTACATATTCCATTGGAATGTTGGAATCCATAAGTCCAAACCAACATATTTTATTAATACATGTGGAGATATATTAAGTTGTCTTTGAGCTTACTGGAAAGACTGCTGTCATTACACGTGGCATTGTAGCTTTGAAGCAATGTGTTAGTGGATGAAAAACAGAAATATCTAGTTGTCTGTGATGTTTCTGGGTCTGCTCCTCAAAATATATGTTATGAATGCCATGTTACTTACATTGGGATAGTTAGCATTTTTTTTGGTAGCATAATGGAGTCAGTTACATTCAGTAGTTGTCCTTAACCTTACTCAACTGATTCTGTTATCTATATGTATGCTTAATTATCAAGATGCTTGAATTGCAATCATCTTTCTGTAACTTTGTTACTGTACACCGCAGTTGGACAACCATTTCTCATTGATTACAGATTACTTGCTGATTTGTTTATTGTGCCATTGATACTACAATACTCAATAGTGTGTAGAGTTATTCTGAGTTTGTTGTAGTACATTTACATATTGCAACATTATTCGCAAGTTTTACACTGATATCGGGGAAATGTGCTGGTTTTGATGAGCATTACGGAATCCAGCCCAAAGTAAGACCAAATATATGTTAAGTCTTTGGGAGACACTTTTCTCAAGTTCAATCAATTTTGTATTGCGTACCCACATTTATAGTTTAAAGGCATCCACATTTTACTAATTACTATTTTATTCACTTGGATGTATCCTGTTGTTAATTCAAATACATCACTTTTGAATTTTTTTTTTAATTTAATACACAATTGTCTCATATATATATATATATATATATATATATATATATATATATATATATATATTTTTTTTTTTTTGCTGCTAGGACAGACTAAAAATTATAACTTTTTTTCCATTTGCTTGAAACTAATGTTTCAGCCAATCTCTATAAATGGTGATTTAATTTCCCTATTAAGTGACATACTGGATTACTTTTAACATTGACTGTTTCAAATGTATCATTCAGGAAGGATTTTTTTAGTAGGCCTTGAACTGTGCCGTCTAGGTTTTGGTGCACACACAGACACATAAAATGCATATATCCCAGGTATCTGTATCGAATGTTTAAGCACAAAAGCTGAACTCAAAGATATTTTTATTATACTGGTATTTTTTTAAATGTAACTTTCAGACGATGGAAATAAATTATGTATTCTGTTTTTCCTTCTTATGCACAACTGGATATTAAAGCACTGTATCTAGAAATCATAGCTTATTAACATCTGTGGAAGGGGTCATGTGGTCCAAAATCTGAATTAGGCTGTGTTTCAAAAACTTGTTTTGGTTCAACAGCAGATATCTTCTCATGACTTAGTTTCAGTGTCTAGATAAATGAACAACATAAGGCCACTTAGTACAAGAAATATTATAAAACCCAATTATGTAAAATGTTGTTTGCACCTTTATGTTATTTCATAATCTCATGTAATTATTTGAGTTAATAAAACTTCTAGTTTCATCCTGATCTCATCCAGTGCATGAGCTCATTGATCTCAGTGGCAAAGAGTACCCTAAGACAGGAAGATAAAAAAGCCATGTCAGCTTGTTTCATAAGTGCCCATTTAATTTCTACATATATAGTACTTAAAAGCACAAATTGTGTGTGTGTGTGTGTGTGTGTGTGTGTGTGTGTGTGTGTGTGTGTGTGTGTGTGTGTGTGTGTGTGTGTGCTGCATCTCATAATGGTTATGGTGTAAAGGATGGAATGAATTGCATTTAACAGGCAGTCATCATATCAGGTATCTTCTTTGGTTATGATCCATAGTTTTCTTGTGTTGTTAATGTTGAATAAACTGCACAGCATGATGTCTACAACTTTAATTTTGAAATATTAACTATGAATGCATTTTAATTTAACTTGTTTTTGACACAAGGGTGTGAAATGCATTGTTTTGGGCTACAGCAGTTTGGTATTTTTTGCAGACGATTTAAGGCTATGAGCTGTGAATGAGCTGCTTCCTAATGCAGGTTTTAAATCCCAAAGCTTTTGTTTGTCTAATATGAGTTTGACCCAGTCATTTCACCTCATAGTGATCCTTGTCTTCCGTGAAAACAGATGCTTGTATCCAGTAGGCTCTCCCATGCTTTTAGCAATTTAATTACACAGTTGTCTTTTGAATTCCTGCACCCTTCAGATAGCCCCTAATTAGTGTTTCACTATGTTGTTTCGCTATGAATCCCTGCATATCTGTTGTAGTTTAATGAATTATGAAATGTATTTTCAATGAGTGTAAGTTTCAGTGGAAGACAGGTACTGTTACTCATGCTGTCTACTTTCAATGTGTGAATATTTTCTTTGTTTTGTTTTGTTCAACAAATGGCTGTCGGTATTTTTGCTGTAAAATTAAAAAAAAATGTTTTAAATAAATCTAAATCTCTGCAATCATAGTAAAGTAAAGAAAATACACTGACATATTTCAAACATGCTGGAGGGATAGGTTCCTGACCCAGAGACTCCCCAGACTCTGGAATAGATTGCCCATACATGTCAAGCAGAGTGCCTCTTGGACCTCTTCAAGTGGAACCTTGACGTTTGGATGGGAGAAAGGAAATTCACCCCAGGGATCATGTCAGTTGCCCTGCTAGACAGGGGTCCAGGAAACTAAATAATGTGGGAAGAAATAGCCAGGGAATTGTTATGGCTAGGCTTGTATAGGCCCTAGGGCTGATAGCCTAGTACCAACCTATGAACCTATGAACCTATGGTAACTGGGGAAAGACAGCCAAGTAATAGGATGGTTCTAGGGCATGGGGTCTGGTTGTTACTCTGTCTAGGGCCCCATTTGACCATGATAATAGCTGTTCTTATTGTTTAGAAACTGCGCATGAATATTTAGCCTCAAACATATACCCTATCTTTTAGTTTTATTATATTTTAAATCAGGCAAAGGGCATCCCAGGGGCAATGTCAGGTTAAGGGACTTGCTCAAAGTCACGCAATAGGCAACTGGAGATGGAGAGATTTAAACCCAGTACCTTTGACTAAAAAAATAGGTCACTAAGAGCTTAGAGTCTTACTTCTGTTATTAACTGCCAGACCTTCATTCATGTCTTCATTTTCTGATAAATCACTAATGGTGAAAAAAAACCCACTAAGTTTTATAATCAGTTGGTAACACCAGTTATTAGATATTGATAGTTTTGTTGTTCAAATGTACAGAAAATGTATATAGCTACAAAACCTGTTGTTCTGTTAACTTTTTGAGTGAATTAGAATAATCTGTCTCTTGTCTGTCTACTATTTTGCAGAACTGATTTTGCCTCATATGCATAACATATCCCTCATTGACTTATTTTTTTCTGGTAAATAATTGAGGATTACTATAAAGACAATAATATCAGTAATTACAGTTTCATAGATTTTATTATTTGGAGAAAGCATGTTGATGCAGTGCTTATTCTGTTAATATTTTAAGTGATTTGGAGTTGTGTGTCACTTATATTAATAAGCTGCTTCCTGTAATCAAAGTCATGGTTTGAATCTTTTTCCCTCCACTTGCCTACTTTGTGACTTTGAGCAAGTCACTTAACCAGACAATCCTCCCAGCCACCCCTGAAAAGGGACAATTTACCCACTGGGTTTACTTGGTTAACAAATACATAAAAATTACAATTTGTTCATGTTTGTCCCTCATTTTTAACTTGTTCAGAATTCTTGATCAAAGAAACTGAGAGGTATGTGTAGCTTCTGGAAAATTCTTGTGAACTATGGTCATTAAATAATGGCAAGCATGTCATTTTTATATTTTACATCCTTCAGAAAATGCTTGATAATGTAAAGCTTGCTATTCTATCAACTTTCTGTATGTATAAGAGAACTGTTTACAAGCTATTTCTTTTTTTTTTTTTTTTTTTTTTCAAAACAGGTTTATTGTTTTAACATATAAGAGAAATATCATAACAATTTTATACAAGTAATTAAAAATAGGTATTATTATAATATTCAACAAAACAACTAAAGTATTTACAAAGACCTCCACTACAATCAGATCAATTAATTAAACTAAAATACCATGCTATTGAAATTAAAATTTTTTTAACAAATTTTGTAAATTATCCCATACAATAAAATAAGATGTTTTTCTATCTGTTCTAGTCCTAATTGTGTTTATTTCCATATGGCACACTATATTCATAACATTTTTAAATTCACTGAATGAAGGAGGTGTATCTGAAATCCAATTTCTAGTTATTATTTTCCTAGCCACTGCTAGAATAGACCATAACAAGGGAAGCTTGACCTTTTTAACACTTTGAGGTACAGGTGTGTTGAATAATATAAGAGATTTAGAAATAATGAAATTATCTGTAAAAAGAGCCTGCAAAAATTCATTAATTGACTTCCAGTATTCTTTCAATTTTATACAGTCATAAAACATATGAGCCCAGTCAGCATTAATTTCTACATTACATCTCTTACATAGATTATCTTCATTATTTATTTTATTCATCATCAAAGGTGTATAAAAAGATCTATGTAAAATTTCCATGTATAAAGTCTCCAGACAATGGAAGACGTAGTTCTATAAGCAGATTCCAATATATATTGTTTATCTTGTTGATTTGGTGGGTCCCCATTAATAGAAGTGAAATAATTCCAGTATGAATCTACACTGTAAAAAGTTTCTTGTCTGATAACTTTATGTATGTATGAAAGTTTACCTTTATCAGAAACTTTATGTTGTAAATTTAATATCAAGTAATCAATCAGTGATGGAATAGATTCTTTAACAGTTATAGACATTAAATCTATTTTATTAATGAGATGTTGTCTAAAGGTCTGAACCTCTAACCAGCAAGTTTCTCTTAGATCAAATTCTTGTTTTAAGAAATCTAGATTTTTAACTTTATTATCAGATATCAACTGATACCAGTACTTTAGATCATTATCTATAGCTAAATGAGTTCCTTGAGAAGTAGATGACAAAAGCATACCCTGAGTATACATTATAGGAAATACAATAAAATTCCATTCCCTATACTTAGGGTGCATGAATATAAAGTTATGATAACTAATAATAATATTTAATGGGTAACAAACCATATGTTTAGGTGTAATAGGTGAAGTACAAAATTCCTTTAGTAACCATAACATGGAGTTATTTACAATCATATTTTTATGTGTTAAGGAGATTTTCATGAAGTGTATACTAATTAGCTCCCAATAATCTTTCCATTTTGTGACATATGTCTGATCTATTAATAAAGTAATAACTTTTACAATAGAAGAGATAGTATATAAATTAAAGTCTGGAAAAGAAATACCCCCTTGAGACCAGCTATTAGTATGTTTCTTTAATGCAATCCTAGGTCTATTAGGTGCCCATAAGAAATTTAACATTAGTGTGTTCAGTTTCTTGATAATTATTTTTGTAGGTGGAAGTATTATTGATTGTATTAAGTATAAAATCTTGGGGAATATTATCATTTTAATAATTGTAAGTCTCTCCTCCACGGTAAAAAACATATTATTCCAGGTATTAAAAAGATTTTGTATATTAAGAAAACAGGTATTATAATTATATATAATAGATTTAATATCTTTAGATAGTATTATACCTAAATAAGCTATCTGACCTGAATTGGGTACATATTTAGTAAAATCACTAATGAGAATATTTTTTCGTGTATATATAGGTAGTATTTTAATTTTTTCTTCATTGAATATTAAACCAGAAATACTTTTAAAATTCATCATGTTATCAAATAGAGACTTTACAAGCTATTTCTGATTTGTGTCTTTCCTTCTGAATTTTGTGCCAAGAAGTTTTGGGGCAGAGGGGAGTTGCACTGTATGGTTCTGACATCAGCGAGCTGAGATACATTTCTAGACCATTACCTTTAAATGTAGTCCTTCGTTTGATCTCTAGCAAATATTTGAGGTGTACAGTAATACAAGTGCCTGTAACTGATGAATATGTGGGTGTGTGTAGTTGGTAGAATGAAGTAATAATAACTGAGATGGGGAGAAAGTCGAAAGCAGTTTATCACTGAAAATTTGTAACTAGATATGCTAAAGAGAACATAAAAATAATTTGCTTGTTTTTGTGTCTGTGAGGGGTGGACTTTTGCTTTCTCTCTAGTCTCTAATGTTTAAAAAGTTGGATGTGTGATGAAACACAATATATTACAACTACTGTATAACTTGTTTTATAAATAGTGTAAAAGGAAGATTTCACGTTGTAACCAAGTGACTGGTCTGGCAAGCAAAGAAAGACTGGGTTATCAAAGAACTTGATATAAGTACAAAGTTCATATTTTAACCATAGTGTGAGCTTCCTTCCTAGTTGTTAATAAATGTGTCTTGTTTTACCTGTCTGTTTCACATTATGCAAAATACAGTACTTTCTGCATTTTGAAAATGGAAGGTTGATTATGGCTGTATTTTTTGTATTGTTTTTTGTATGGTATTCATGATGTTGCAAGCCTGCTTGTCTGTATTGTTTGATTGCTTCATACTGACTGGAGTGATTGTGTTTTTTTATTTTTTTTTGAGGGGGTTTACTTGGCTTGCCCAACTTGAGTCTTGGGTCATTTATCCCAAGAGTCTCTAATGATTGAATCAGATATGTGGCAAAACAAGTATAAAGTAGCCTTTTAACCATACTCTGAAACTCCTTCCCAAATTGTTAATAAATGTTCCATATTTTCCCATTTGTTCCACCTTATGACTGGTAAGATAGTGTTCCATATTTTGAAAATGAAAAGTTGACTATGGCTGCAGTCTACTTACTTCTTTTCCTTGTTGGTACTAAGGGTAGTTAAATCATACTAAACTGTCTGAAATGAAGCTTCAGCTTAAGAATTTAAGGATATGTTGTTATAATTATCTCAGCCATTAAAACTAGAAATTCTTAAAGTCTTCTGGTGAGACTTGCTCATAGACAGTTATAATAACATTTAAAAAATCATGACTGCATCCTTTAAAATCCCATACATAAAAAAGTATTAAAATGCTAGAATGCTTTATTGTCACCATGTATTCTTTTTAGAGCACTACCCATTCCTTTCAGTTATCCGTATTTTTGCAGATTGTCTCTGATTTTGCTTCAAATACAAGTCCCTCATAACATTTACAATTTTCTGGTAAATCACTCACAATTACAGTCAGTCAGTAAAGCCAGTTGTTAGAGTTTTATACATCTTATTTTTCATCATAATGATGCAAAACTTGTTCTACTAACTTTTTACATAAATTATAGTCATATTTAAAAAATGTTCCTAATTGTATCCTCCCCCATTATTTTTGGCTTTGTGCAAAATTCTTGACCAAATAAGTTGAGAGGTTTGGTGCTACCCCAAAACATTCCAATCTAAACAATTTATGTTGGTGTTATTTTAGGAAACCATAAACAGAGTATGAAGTACTTTGTGTTGCTGCATTTGCTTGTACAATGTTTGTCTTTTTCAGTGCTGTTTTCCTTGGAGAAGACTGGAAAACTGACACGTTTATTTATGGCTGCCACTGTATCTTTATTATTTCATTACATCTTTGTACTCTGACTCAGTTAATGCATCAGGATTGTTAAGTGGTTATGGTTATAGTGTTTCAATAGGCATCCTGCTGTAAAGTGATCTTGGAAGGTCTTTCTTCCCAGAATCCTCTTTAGGCCCCATTTATACAAGTTATTCTAGACATAAGGATTTTTTTTTAATTCCATGTAGATACAATGGCAGTAGTGTGTGTCACAGGCACCTTACACAGCTTCTGGAACCTATTTTCATTTTCAGTTTTTTTTCTTGAATTACTTTGATTTGGGTTCTCAGAGCAGATTTTATCTCTTTAACAGCAGTTGTAAATGTTCAACAAAATAAACTACATGACCTGCTTTGTTTTAAAGCTTCCAACGTTTTAGTCTACTGTGTCCCTTTCAACTGAGACACAAATATCTTAATGTATGATATTTCCACATCTCTTCTATTTGTAGCTATGCTATTAACTTGCTATGCTGTAACATACCAGCACTCCATTCAAACCATAATCTTTACTCATGATAGATTAGTAATCTTTTTGTGTTGTAACATTTCCAGGATTTGTAAGATTATGGCATTCCCTGTTTTTTTCCATAGGGAAATGATTTTTAATTTTTAATACTAAATTATGGGTGAGTTGTTAGCATATATCATGTTTTCCATACTCTACTGATATGGTGTTTTTTTCACATGTCTTGCATGCCTCACCAGGTAGATACTATGCTCCATCTGTGTTCCAGTAAGAATAAGAACCTGGTACTGCCACTAAGAACAGATAGTGATAACAAACAGGAGAATCATCATCATCACCATCATCATCGCCCCCTTGTCTCCTTTTCTACATGGGGGAAAAGTGTCTTGTCAGCTGTTGCCATCTCTCTTGATTCTATGCCAGCCTTCTAACATCTTCTGCACTCATACCTAACTATCACAGATCCAGACAGAAGGCATTGCTTTAATTCCATAATTAGATTATGCTGAATAGAGTGTGGTTCAAGGGGGTCCTGCATAGCTGCACAAGAACTTTCTGTTAAGTGGTCATCTTGTTCATAGTGTGCTTTGTTGTGTGAGAGGGGGAGCCTTGTATGCAACAGCATTATTGCTTTTCAGGTTGTCAAGCAAATCTTAATGGTTCTTTGCTTGTTTTCACATCCTCTTTATACTCTTGGTATAACGGCCCCATAAATAGTTAATTCGGACCATTTCTACTATGAAGGCTCAGAATGCAGAACAAGAACTGCTGAAGAACGCTACTGCATTGCTGAAAAGGGTTTGCTTTGTTGGAATGGTTTATGTTTAATAGTCTTAGAAAGACAGTACAGTTGTGCAAGTCCTATTTGCCTATAACAGTAGATGTTTGAATTCCTTACTGCCTCAGTGGCATTTTAGGTTATCTACAAGGTAGCCCAGTACTACTGGCCCATTTTCAAAAGCTCAGACTCCCATCTCTCTCTCTTCCAATAACAGCCAATTGTCTGAGCATATCCTGAGAAGATAGCCTTTAGCTGACACAGAAAGTGAGTGTTCAGGCATATTCTCTTTCACAAAGAAGGACAGAAACATGCCTGGTGGATAAGTACTGCCAATGAGGCAGTGAGGAAACTGGTAGTGCTCGCGGAACCTGCTGGCTGTGGATTATTTTACTCTCTTCTCCTAGTCCAACCCAGCCTGTCCCATTGAAAGCCTCGCAACGCAGAGGAGACTGCCACTTGCAACTTACTGCAAACTAAAGCAGTAAAAGTGTCATTTAATGTAAAAGGCTTACTGAAAAACAAGGCACATGGATTATTTTGCTCTTTCCTCCTAGCCCAATCCAGCCCATCCCATTGAAAGCCTCACAATGCAGAAGAGACTGCCACTTGCAACTTACTGCAATCTAAAGCAGTTAAATTGTCATTTAATGTAAAAGACTTACAGAGACTACAAGGAAACAAGGTTAATTTTGTTCTCCTAATGGTTTTTGTTTTACATTCTGGGTTGCCACATCTGTAAAGTACCACTCAAGGGATTTGCAGCACTGGCAGTGTCATAGTAAGCCCCCTCAACTAATCCTGTAATCAAATTTCAAAGAAATTTGTAAAGAAATAATTATAGATAGTTTTGGCCATTATCTACTCTGAAAAAAAAAACAGACTAATTGTCTCTGCAATCTCAGGGTCTAGTTGGGCACCACTCCATTCACCTCGCTTCGATCGGCTCTTTCCACTCTTCTACCCTGCCCACATTTCCCACCCACCCCCACTATACCTACATTTATTCTAATCCCTCAACACCTAACCACTACCTACACCAATCACCTACCCAACATCATACCCTCTAACCACACCCCCACACTCACCTCATCAACTCAAACACCTTACAGCCATCACCCAAGCACCACTACCATACAGCATGCAAATCACAATAGCATCTCTCTCATTAGCCCTCACATCAGTAGCCTACATAACATTCATACAAACCAACCTACCTCTACACAACACCACATTCCACACAACACATACTACCAAACTCACAAAAAACCACAAACTTCTCCATTAGCCCTCCAATTCTAAATGTCAGTACTACACTATATATACACAATATTTACATACCAGGATGCAACATTAAAAGAATCTCACATAGATCCAGCATAGAAATAGCACACATAACCAAACACCTACTATCAACCATAAAGAGACTACTTATCTCTGGTGACATACACCCAAACCCAGGTCCACTCAAAACCAAGCAGACATCTGACCTATTAATTCTTAATATCAACACAAGAAGTATTGCTAACAAGGTACCTGATCTGCATGCATTTATAACCCACTATGCTCCCGACATACTGGCCATCACAGAGACATGGCTAAAACCTAGCATGCAAAATGAAGAATTCCTACCCCCAGACTATAATATCCTGAGACTTGATAAAACTTGACAAACCAAACTTGATAAACAGAAATACTTCCTAGGTGCCCAAAGCAAATATTCAAAAAAACCCACAAAAATGTTTGCAGTCAATCAATTCCTTACTAAAACCAGGCAAAACTACTACTCCAGCTCCTAACTCCACCAATAACACTATGGACATAGCAACTCAATTTAACCACCACTTCACAAAATCCATCCTAGCATTATCCAACTAACTATCCAAAAACAGCTCCTCACACACCAAAGCCAGTCATCTAGAAAACATTCCCCCCTTTACTCTATCACCAGTCCCCACCTCCATAATTAAAAAACTCCTTCTAAAACTGAAATGTACCACTCTTGCAGCTGATAACTTACTGGCTAGCTTCCTAAAAATGGCCGCTGACTCTTTATCTTATCCTGTTTCCATCCTCATTAACCACTCCATACAGGAATCTCATATCCTACAACTCTGGAAGGTTTCATATATTATCCTTCTTCATAAAAGCTGTAACTGTTATGACTTCTCAAACTATCGACCCATTGCCATTCTATCCCCTCTGTCTAAACTACTAGAGAAGTTATACACCATCAAATCATGAAATTTCTGAACATAGATAAACTCCTTTCCACCACACAACATGGCTTCTGCTGCCATCACAGCACAACTACTGATTTTCTCTCTTTTACTAATCCGATTAACCTACACAGAAACAATAACTTTACATCTGCCATTTTCTTGGATCTATCTAAAGCATGTCACATGGTGTCACACACCATTCTACTAGATTCCCTAGTCTCCCTATCCTTTGCCCTATCTACTATAGCCTGGTTCAGGACCTACCTATCTGACAGACAACATTCTGTCCAATGGCAAGGTGTACTATCCCCTCAACTTCCAACGACCATAGGAGTGCCTTAAGGCTCAATACTGGGCCCATGTCTCTTTTTTATCTTCACCAATACTCTACATAGCTCAACCCAACATGCCACACTGATTCAATATGCAGATGATCCAACTTTGATCTGCACAGCCCCATCTCCTTCCATTCTACAACAACTCACCCAAGAAACCTTTAACTCTGTAGAAAAATGGATCTTTGATATCCAACTCATCTTAAACCCCAATAAGACAAAGCTACTCCTATTTACCCCAACAGATCAAAGACCACTCCTCTTTCCTTTACCATCAACTCTAAAAATGACACTACCATTTCCTCTTCCATCCACACCCAACTTCTAGGCACTGAAATTGACAATAACCTTCACTTTGATGTTCACATCTCCCAAACCATCAAACAAGTTCACAAAAAAATGGATACCCTATACAGGCACAAAAACTTCCTCTCAGATCAACAAGACTCACCCTAGCCCAGACTCACCTATTGTCTACACTAATGTATGCTGCACCAATTTTCACCAACATCAGAAAAATTGACCTTGACAATCTTGAGTCATGTTACAACAAGATCGCCAAGTCTGCTAAAAACTCCATCTTCAGAACACATCACTGTCTAGCTCTAAGGAACCTACAATGGCTAGAACTACCCCAACTACTTAACTACCACCGGCTAGTCACTGCCTACAACATCCTTAAATACCCTGAACCCCCCCCCATTAACTTAACTACTTACTACACAGCAAATCACCCTCTCTGTTCTAGTGAGAAATATCTCCTCTGCATTACAATACTGCAGGAAAATCACTATACTCCCATACCGTGGCTAGAAACTGGAATAGCCTTCCCCCTTCACTGACCTCAGCCTCCACCACTTCACACTTCAAAAATTCCCTCAAATCACATCTGATGAATACCTGGCTATGTCTATGTATTACTTAACTTAAGCTCTCCTATCCCCTCCCCTATATACCTATGAACAACTTCCAAGCTATTCACTGTAATGCTCTACAGTACTAAAACTGTAACAGCTATTTTTCCAGACTGAATGTACCTCCTAATCCTTACTATTTGTAATGTATCTAATTGCTGAAAAGTGTTCTGACTGTCTCTATAGTTCAATGTGAATATCTGATTGTTTGATGTATAATGTACCTTGTTTGTTTTCACAACTCTGTACAAATATATTACTATTTGATAACCAATCTAAGTTTTTCTCCCCGGGCCTCTGCTGAAAATGGGCCTAGTCCAGTCAGAATTTCCCAGTCAACAAATGTAAAAAATAAATAAATAAATAAATAAAAATAAAATAAATTGAGCATCTACTGTTACAGGTGAGTACAACTTATACAACTGTATTATGTTCATCATTCCCAATGCCTCAGTGACATTTTTAGCTGACTCCCAAGGCTTTCCCTACTTGGGATGTGTAAGGATAAGGATACAGGAGTCCCTGGAGAATGGTCCTAACAAAGCATGCTGTGGACCTTGAAAAGGGGTCCAGTTTACAGTGCTTTGTGTATGTATGAACAGAGGACCAGGTTGATGTTTCTAGAATGCTTCTAGAGCACAGCCCTTTCCAAAATGCCACAGACAAGGATAAGGTCCTTGTTGAGTGAGCCTCAACCTTGCCTGGAAAACATTTACAATGGTGAGAGTAACAGAAAGCAATAGCAGAAGATAACCATCATGCAGAACTTTGCTTAGAGACAAGTTTACCTTTCTTAGCCCCCATATAGGAAACAAGCAACTGTTCAGCTTTTCTAAAGGGCTTTGCTCTGTCAAGGTAGAACCTAATCTGCTTTTACAACTAATGAATGCAGAATCTTTTCTCCCTTGCTTTTTGGATCAAGACAGAACACTGGGAGATTAAGGGCTTGATTCAAGGTAAATTCAGAAACAAGTTTAGGCATTAATGATGGATTAGTGCATAACACATCCTTGTCCTTGTGAAAAATCAGATAGAATTGGACCACCATGAGAGCTTGCAGCTCAAAGGCATGCCATGCAGATGTCAGAGTAATGAGTAAAACAGTCTTCAATGTAATGAGCAATAAATTAGCCTGAAACGTAGGTTCAAAAGGAGGTAAGGTCAATTTTTCAAGAAGAAAGTTGAACTCCTGGGGAGAAGGAATTTGCTTTAGATGGAGGTCTCATATGCAACACTGCTTTCATAAATTGCTTGATCACAAAAAGAGATGAAAGAAGTGGCAGACAAGCTAAGTAGCTGACACAAACATTTCAAAACCAGAGAGGTCAAAACCCTCAACAACCACGTGGCCAAAGTGGTTAGAAAAACATTTTATATAGCCCACCTAATCATGATCAGGGGAGGTCATCGTGCCTCTTTACTCATCTCTCATCAGGCCCATAATTGAGTACAATGCCCCTTTTGGGATGGACCTTACCAGACACCTGCAGCAACTGGAAAGACCCCAAAAGTACATCACCAAGAGGATCAAAGGGCTCAAACAGATACCATATGCTGCCCGGTTAAAGAAACTCCAGCTCTACTCAGTGGCATACCACCTGCTCAGAGGCAATCTGTGCCTGACGTATAAAGCCATGTCCAACCCGGAATTAATGGACAAGCTGCACCTCAGAAAATCCAAATCCCATCGAGCTATGTGCTCGAGAGACTTGAACCTCAGCACTGAAATAAACAAGACATGCTAGAGGGACAGATTCATAACCCAGAGGCTCCCTTCACTCTGGAATAAAATCCCAGCCCAGGTTAGGCAGAGTCCCTCATTGACTCTCTTCAAGAGGAATCTTGATGAGTGGATGGGGGATCGTAGGTTTACCCCGGGTATCACTTCTGTGTCACTGTTAGACAGAGGCACAGTATACTAACCTCAAAAAAGGGCATAGCAAAATTAATTTAAAATAGGTGGCGAAAGCCAAACACACTCTGGCTAGGCTTATAAAAGCCCTAGGGCAGATAACCTAGTATAAACCTATGAACCTTTTAGGCTATCCTGTTTTGGTCAGGAACCACCTAATAACCTCTTCCACTTGTAAACATAATATTTTCTAGTTGCAAACTTTCTGACCCCTGTAAATTCCTGCTGCACATCCTCATGGAGCAAGTACTTAAAAGGTATCAAAATAGAATAATCCAGGTTGTCAGTTGCAATTGCTCTAAGTTAGGGTGTACCATCCCCCTGATGCTTAATGAGCAGATCCAGTCTATGATGAAGCATGTGGCAATTGCCCTTGGCAAATTCCATTAAAAGGGAGAATCAATTTACCTTGGCTAAAAGGAGGTTACTACAGTGATCTTTGGTAATTCTTTCTGAATCTTTAAAAGTACCTTGAGAATCATTGGAAAGGGAGGAAATGCTTGAGGAACACTCTAGACCATGGGAATGATAAAGCATCTGTCTTCAAGCATGGGTGCAATCATGTCTTGAAAATAATTTTTCAGTTGTCTATTTTGAAAGTAGACAATCATATCTACTTGGGGTATTTCCCACATCTAGATCAAGTCCTGGAAGACCTCTACATGGAGTTTCATTCATGAGGGTCTGTCCAGGATCTGTGTGCCACTATGTTTTGCTCTGATGGAATGTATGATGACTGAAGAGTCATTGAGCATTATAGGGTGAGCTCCCAGTCTATCACTGCCAACCAACAAAGAGGGTATGAGCTTGTATCTCCTTGTCTGTATAGGTACCACATTACAATAATCTTGCCTGTGACCACTAAATAAGGAATCAGAGTCCATATGTGGTGAAGAACGTTTAAGGCAAGAATCACTGCCAACATCTCAATTTCATTTATGTGCTTTGTAGTGCCCAGAGGACCCTACAAGCCTTGCACTTGAACTCCCATGGGCACTACTCCCCATACAAAATCTGTGGAGTCCATGTGGACAGATTGCACTGAGGAATGAAGAGAAAAAGGCCCCAGGATTCACTAATCTTCTGTATAAGGCTAAATTAGTCTTACACAGAAGAGCCAGTCTAAGAGTAAGACGGCAGCGCGCCATGCATATTAATGAGGGCACGCTGCCTCAAATCTAAAACTAACACGGAGCATGGACGAGTGTAGGGGCATGTCGGACTGCCGATCAGTCCAAAAATCCATGCCCCTGCAAGTTTGAAACACGGGAAATGTCTAGTTACATGAGCGAGTCCGCTCACATGTGTACATTCTAACACTAAACTCCCCCATATAGTAAACCCCGTACAAATATAAAAAGTAAAAGAATTTTTTTTTTCATTTCCGATATAGCTGCCTGTATTTGCGCATGTTTGCATGGGTTAGCCCATTGCTTAGCTACAGTTAGCAGTTTAGACACCGAAGAGGATAATAAGAAAAATATATGCAAATTAAGCAAAATAGCAATAGCGTAGTGGTTAGAGCCTTCACACAAAGAGAAGTCATTCCCGGTTTGAGCCCCACCACTACACTTTTCATTTTCTGTTGGAAAGCTGTATACAAAAATATTTCGTGACATGTATTATTTAAAGTTTTGTAAAAAGCATTGAAATGTTATATGTAGTAGTGAATGAATTTTATATATATATATATATATATATATATATATATATATATATATATATATATATATATATATATAGATACTGATGCATGAGTAAATTATTTTAAGCAATGTAAAGCACTGCTAAGCACATTTGAGCATATTTATATTTAATTGTTCGTACCTGAGCACTGCGTTAACTAGTGCAATGTCTTTGCCTGGAATTGTGCATCGTGCAAACTAGCGCAAACAGAACATGTTTGCACGTAGCTGTGCACTGCACTAACCAGCGCAATGTCGGGCAACGTCGAGCAACATCGGGCAACATCAGGCAATGTTGAGCAACGTTAAGCAATGTCAGGCAAAGTTGAGCAAAGTCGGCTAAACATGGCCACACCTTCTTCACTGTTCCTTAACCTCTGAGGTCTTGCCAGTAGGAAAATAAAAAACAGTGGCAGGGCTCAAACTCGGGGTACTGTGCACTATAGTCACAGTACATAACCACTAAGCCATGACAGCATTTCATAACCATGCACTTTCAACAGACACATATCTATCAAAGGAATATTAAACATTGCTAACATCAGTTAAGCATGTGTGCCTACAGCTGAGTTTTTTCCAAACTGGCCAATCACAAATAAGTGCGGGAAATGAGGCATATTTAAGCTCCACAGGCGGGAATACTTGCCATTACTGGTTGTAGCTCCCTTCTGCAGTCAACATGGTCGGGGTTGGAGAAGGCACTCGATTTTGAGTGCAACTTTGGAGCATTGAGGAGACCAAAGTAATGGTTTGGCTCCTTGTCCACAATCATGAGGAAAGACTCCTGCAGGGCCAATACCAGGACACCCAATACAAAACAGAGGCCTGGAACTGTATAGCTCGTGATCTCACCAGTGCCACTGGCATTCCTCAGACTGGTGAGCAGGTAAGGCACCACTACTCTGACTTGAAGCAACGCAAGGAGGATCAACTGGACCAGTGGATCCAGGAGGCCCGTGGGATGGCAAATGCCCCAGTACTGAGTAAGTAGCCATTGTATTAAGTATTTAAGAATTGCTATTCTTGTCTTAACTATGGATAGGTATGTCTCATTATCACTGCATTTACTTCACAGCTGCAGGTGTCCGGACTATGAATCAGCAAGCCCATGAAGATAGGCTGCAAAGGCTGCATCACCAGGCAGGTTAGTAATTATTCTGCATGTACTGTTATATAAAATAAATGAGAGATCCTTCAAAAAAGTGTTTTAACCCAATATATAAAGGTATAATAATTCTTTAATAATTATTCTGCATGTACTGTTACATAAAATAAATGAGAGAGCCTTCAAAAAAGTGTTTTAACACAATAAATAAAGGTGTAATAATTCTTTAATAAAGGTATAATTCCTGGAGTGCATCTGTGTGATTTTCTTTGATATGTTGTTGTACTGTTACATTTTAGAAATAGTACTGTTGTATTAAACAGTGTTAGTTAACCCACGCTTAGGTAGGCCCATATAAAGTGGATGAAGGGAGTGCCAGTAGCTTTTATGCAAATTTACAGCCCTTAACTGTTGGTTCATGCCCAGCATGTACAGGTTAATCTGGCACATGAGTAGCTTGGTGTTGTGCTCCCCAAAAATGTCAGTGGGCTGCCAGAAATGTAGGGAGCTGTTAACATATAAATGATAATTTCACCTGAACATATCTAGATAATTGTATGAAAGTAGAGCTGTCAGTGTAGCATCACTGCAGTGATGTGTGTGAGCAACTCACAAAATATGTAGTAGTAACATCTGCATCCTGGACAGTTTGTATGTCAGATACAGCTCATGTATATAATGATCTAGCAAAATCCATTTGCACAATAGGACATTGGGTAGTGTAATAATACATGTAAGGGACATATAACTTCAGTTAATATGAATGTAGTGTAAACTAGAAGGATATATAAGTTAATTGAGCTATCTTTTCCACCCTACCGTATGCGCATAAAAAATGCAATTCCACACCTCAATGGGTATGTCTAATCTCAAAACATTTGTTGGGACATATGTCCTATTGGTTTATAAATATTTGCATTCATTTCTATGCATGTGCCCTGTTCAAATACCACAATATTGGTGGCCTGTTGCCATCAATTAAACCTGCATGCTGTTGTAATGTCTACTATTGTTCTATATATGCATGTGTTATGCTTGCTTTTCAACTGTTGAAACTCTGGTGTGTTGGGTTAATGGGAATACTTCTGCATGCTGTTATAACTAACTGGGAATGGCGTTGACTGTTACTATCCCATATCTTTATTAAATTTTCCAAAACATAGTTCATATGGGAAGGCCGATCCCAGCGGACCCACCTGCCCACCTCAGCTGGCCATGGCACCTGGTACCAGCAGGTCTGCTGCCCAGCCTCGGACCTCCTCCTCCATTGGCCCTGTCCCACCGTCTGGTGGAAGTGCAGCAGGGAATGGGGCTCGGCCCTCTGTGCAAGCGTGGGCAGAGGAAGGCCACCTATCACCCTTCGAACGGTCCGGGCTGTGGTGCGTAGACAGATCTTGCGTTCAGTTGCAGAACCTCTACGCTAGCTTGAGGCATGAGTGGCGCAATTCCTGGTTCAGCCTGCCTCTCTTACACAGCCCCCAGCACAGCCACCCTCTGGGCTGTGAAGGTGCAGTGGTGACTGCCCATGGGTGGGGACCTCAGTTTCACTGTTGCCATCTGTGGGCTCAAGGGATTGTGATTTCCAAACATCCCTCCCTATCAATGGTGTTCACCCACCATGTGTCATATTCCGCCCCTGTATGCATTTTGTTTACCTTGTCTGTTTATCTCCCCAACCTACCTCCCCAAATATACCTACTTCCCCTTCCCCACATTCCGCTCTCACCTGAAAAAAAAAAAGGGCAATCTGCTCCCAAAAAAAAAATACGCCCCATACATAGCTGCCCATTTTGCACACATGTCCCCTGGACAAATAAAATGTTATTTAATTGGCATTACAACATACTTTTTTGTCCTCACCCCTCTCTCAGGGGTTGAAGGTTTCATATTTACCTCCAAATTTATTCCAAATGTACAGCTGTTGCTGTTAAAGAAATGGGCAGCTATGGACCTTCCCTATACCTGTCCTTCACATCCCGAGCTATTTTCACTACTGTCTTTCCCTCTTTGTGCCCCTTTTTCACCCCTTTCCTATCTTTCCATTTTCTTTTCTTTCAAAGAAATGAGCGTGGAGGTTAGGGGGAGTAAGCACTATTAAGCAGTAGTTAGCGGGTTTGCAAAAGTGTGCGCTTGTTTGCGCTTAGCTAAGCATTGCTAAGCATCATGCAAACCTGCATAAACCCACTTACAACTTCTTAAAAGTGTCTTAGTCACTCTGTATTTGAGGGCCCTTGTTCTGCTCAGCAGCAAAATAAAACACCTCTGTCAGTCTCGAACCCAGGACCTTGTACACACTACACTGCATGAAGTACCAATAAGCCATGGTAGATATACAACAAGTTGGTGCTGAAATTAATATATCATGCATCAGAATGATTGAATGTAAAGGAAAAATAGGAATGCCATACCACACAACTTGTTCTGTGGATCTTTACCAACAGTTGTTGTGGGATTACATTACATGACTGTGATAAGAGAAGCAGCCATTCTTGCAGGAAATAATGTTACATCATTCTTTACAAACCCCACACAGTATCACAGCAGGACAAACACTGGCATATATGTTTAGGGCAGAGGCCATACCTCCCAACTGTCCCCAGTTTACAGGGATATCCCTGATTTTGAAACAAAATTTAGCTCTGTCCCTCTGAATCCCTCCGAAAACTACTGACTTTGGCCAGAAAGGTGGTGAATTACACGTAATGAGTAATGACAATAATTAAGAGTTAGACACTTCTTTTACTTCAGAAAAGGTGTATTAATCCACATGCTCTGGTTCTCTCAAAGTCTCAACTTAATGGCACTAATATTTTAAAGGTGTCCCTGACTTTTTCTCTACTTTTCCCTGAGTCTGTTCAAATATGTGCCTGAGTGTTTGAGAGGTCTTGCAGAGGCAGAAACACAGAGGCATAGCAGCCTTTCTGCTGTTACACACTGTGCAAATAGCTATAGAAGGAGTTCCAGAAGCATACCCTTATGTAGGAATACAACACTGAAATACAAAAGGATGTAGCCATGTACTGGTAGCAACCAACTGTAACAACGCCATTGCTCTAGTGCTGAAAAGACATGTGTGGTGCACAGACAAAGAATAACAGGCTAATCTCTGGCTACCATGTGGATAGGTTCACAGTTGGGAGTTACGCAGACAGACTACTTGCCTTGATAAACTAACATGTACACAGCAACCCTGTAAGTCCAGCATGATAAAATTCACACAATAATACGTACACTGTCTGTACTTCTGCAACCCTACCCAAATGTAGAATATACCTGTGTGTGCAGGGTCTACCAAGGATGTAGGTAAGCATACTCACAGTACTGAAATGTGTCCAGTTTTCTTGAGCAGCTTGTGCTAATGTCAACACTAAAATGTACAAACTGTTTAGAACTGAGTAAATGAATATTCACAGTATAGCAGTTCTCAAACAATTCTTGTGCCAAAGGAATACATCTCAATAACTAGCTTTGTATGGCAGTCAATTGTAAAATTTGAAAAGAAAGTACATCCTCCCATGTATCTTAGGTTAGCATTTTGAGGGGTGAGTACATTTCTACACTGACAAGTGTGTACTGTAAGCAGCAAAATTTAGGTCTGAGTACAAAATGTAAATCACTGGCTGCACCCCTGGCTTCTGATATAAGAACTATACCAACCTTCTGTCTTAAACAATGATGTCCACAGAAAACAAGGATGATCTCCATCTTGGAAAGCTGAAAGGGCCATGCCTACTTGAGTTAGCAATTTATAGTATTGGGTTGCTATGACAGTGATTACTGCAATTACTAGACAGCAGGCTGCATGCAATTAGCAAATGGTGGCCACTAATTGATGCAGAAGCCATCACATGCTCATGTGCAAATACCTACAAAAGCAGGCTGCAATTGCTGCCAACAAACTCAATCGCTCTATTGCAGAGACTGACAGAGAGAGAGACAGAGAGAGAGAGAGAGAGAGACAGAGAAAAGGAAAAGAAAAATAAATAATACCAAATCATACAAAGGAAAGGTATGTGACACATATGTATTTACTGGCATGTAGTAGATGTTTTTGAAGAGTAGTCTACATAATGTGTACCATTCATATGTGGCAGCAGTACTTATCTATGCACAGATGTCCTGCTTAACTACTGCTATGGACAATACAGTGTGTACGTGTGGGCAGTGGGACATACCTGTGAAATGTGTAGCACAGCATTAAATGTCAAAAATCTGATCCATGTTATCTGTGTTCTATACAATAGTGTGGCCAATGGCTGTTGGGGGGATTAGTGCTGCCATTATATAAACATGGGTGTGACAGAGCAACACATGCATAATAGTCATATTAAAGTGTAGCTCAGCATTGGCAACTGCTGTAGCAGTCTAGTATGCTTATCTAGCATTTGTAGCTATATATACCCCCTCTAATGTTAGTGTGTGTTCACATGCGGCACCTGTTTGTGTTGCAGCAACACCCAACAGTTCAGCTGTGAGGTCCAGGGACTTACAACAGTGTGGACCTTGTGTGTGTTTGCCACAAACATACGGATAAATATATATGTGTCATATATATTCACATCTGTATATGTGCATAGAGCATGGGACATATTGCAACTATTTGTGAAGGGTGGTGATATATATGTTGGTGAAGGTTAGTATGCGCATATTTGTATGCAGGTTTTAGTGTGTGACGAACAAGACAGCATACAGTGCTGGTATATGACATGTGGTGGTTAAACAGTGTGGGTGGTTTGTTCAGTTTGCAATGTTGAAGCCAGTGAGGCCTGCTAAAGCTACCTGTCCTGTGAACACTTTCAATGCATTTATCACAAGACTGTGCGATATTATTACATTACTGTACACCTCACATCTTTTGTATAATTGATATTCCCACTATGAAAGGTGAAATGTATATGTGCCTACATATATATGTATATGTACACCAATGGATGTGTATATATATATATAATACATATATATATAGAGAGAGAGATTGAGAGAGACATATATACTCATACACACCTACATCTACTTGTTGCAATAGATTCTCTGTACTGTTGACTGACTGTGATGGTCAATGTGTTTGTGAATACGTCAGAGATATGTATTTGTGGGATAGCTTAGTGGGAAACTGTTTATGTCATGGTATTATGGGTCCTTGCTTTGATCCCAGCAAAAGCTGTGTATTCTGTTGCTAGGCAGAAAAAGTGCTGTGGCATACAGTGTGATTACGTCCCTTGGTTTTAACTGGGGTGTGTCATTGGAGGCTATAGCACTACATCTGTGATTATTGATTGGTACTGATGTTGAATCCAAATCCTGTGTGTACTGTAGTACTACTTGAAGCTCTGGGCTTGTACAGCAAAGTATGGTGTATGTCCACATTGCTTGCATCCACTGTTTTGTGTGGTCCCTGTAGTCATTACAGATTACATTCCCCAAGATTAATGTTTTGTAAGTACTGACACACAGTACTGTATAGTACACATGTAAAGCTTATCTGGGTTGCCATACCTTTGTGTCCTGTAATTATGTCTGGTGTGTGTGGGTATGTCTGTAACATGTCCTCTGTCATATGTGTGGTAAAACATATAACTGCGTATCTAGCAACATTTATAGTGGACTACAGCAGTATGCAACCTATATTTCCAATTGTGCACATATTTTGGCCATGGGTTTGCCATTAACAAGTTGTGTAGTATAATAGTAATACATTTACTGGACCTTACACTCATTGTGATGGATGAAATATTTCTTTACACATCAGCTTGATGTATATCTGCTGCGGCTAGGTGGTGCATTGTGTTGCATACAGTGTGCCAGGTACTCTTGTATAGTCTTATACAGTGATTTTATTTTGTTGCTGTGCAGAACGCAATTCATTAGATAGAGTGAGCCAGGCACTTTCAAGCAGTTGTGGGGTGAGTAGTGATAAAGTGTTTCACTCTCAGTTAGCTAATAGGTTGTTGTATATGGCAGTTCAGTGATATATGTACTGTTTAATGTTAAATGTGCCATATGACTTGCTCAGACATATTTTTTCTTTATGTCTTCCAGGGATCATGGCACATCACTGAAATCCCAGCTATAGTAGTGCTGAAGATGAGATCATTACTAGCTGTATGATTCAGCACTACAGTCTAATGTTCTCACGAACCAGCCAGAACCAGCAGGAGCATACTGAAATGTGGCAAGATGTTGTCCGGAGTGTCAATGAGGTAGGCCTGCATAACCGGACATATAAGCAGGTACGCCACCACTGCAGTGATCTACTCAGACATGTCCATCAGTGTGCTTCTGATGTGTGGAGACAACAGCTTGCAACAGGAGGTGGTGTTAATATCCATCCCCCCTCACCAGAGTGGAGGAGCTGCTCCTGAGCCTCGTGGCACTGGCCAACAACAACAGCAGCAGACATACACCATGATGGAGGTTGGAGCCACCCAGCAACCACACATGGAGCATGCAGGTAACATGGCATATCTGTAGACTACTGTTATCTGTATTGGTAGATCATGCATATGTGAGATGTGGAGTGTGCAGTTAGAAGATGTGGAGCCTGTTGCTGTGCAATACTGATCATTTGGAACATAATCTGCAGGCCTGTGAATGTAAACTGTTGTTGTTCTGTAAGATTGCAAACACACAGTAGCAATGCCACAGTTATGGCCACTGACAAACTGTCTCATCTCTATGTAGGTCCCTCTGGGGTGACATCAAGCTAGCGGACAGATGCTGGTGAGTGTGTTCTACATTTATTATTGTAAATAAAAAGTGCATGTCATAGTTAAGGTGTAGGCCATGTACACATGTAACACACCTACCCATAATGCATGCTGTGCATGTTTGGTGTAAGACTACGCACATCCCACTAATGTGATTAGCTGCCTCAAACACATGCAATACCCAAATCATCTCAAACAAATGTGGCTACACTGTAGTGACCATTGGATAGGCAAAGTTGATACTCAACATGCACATAACATACACAATTATGTCATACACAGAGCATTTTAACATGCTACACATAAAGGATTCACAAACCCTCTGTAAAGACCCACTCCAGTATCCAAAATCTCATCCACACATTACACATAATATACCTGTGGGGTAGAGGCCTATCATGGGGTATTTAAACACTCTGCAACACACTACACATTCATGTCAGGGAATGCTCCTTATTGGCCTCCTTACAAACCCATGTAAAAACTGGTTGTGAAATGGTGACTGTAGCCAAGGTAGTACAGTTCCAGTACAGCATGATTAGTGCTGGTTTGGGAAACATTTGTAGCCTTGAGTGACCACATGATGCTTCACGATGATGGCCTATCGTGCTATACCCCATCCGGTTATTGTAACCACAGTACTACACATAGCTTTCATTGCTATACACCTCAATGTTGTGTGTGTGAAAACATATGCACCTCTAAATAATATGTATACCAATCACCATTTGCACAACTGACACATATATGTCTTGTGATGCTATTGAGTGGCTAGGTCATATGACACACATTGGGTATGTGTAATGCTTAAATATACAGTGGTGTTTTAGCATGCCATGTCATGGATGACACTGGCATGTCCACAATATGATCTACACTCACCATAACTACTGTACATTGGGTATGTGGACGAATGGCATTCCATTAGTCATACATGCACCACTGATGATGTTGTGTGAATACTCATCATGCATGTGCTAAAACTGTGTCCATAATTATTTGCTAAAGATGGAGAGGCTGTAATCAGCATTGGATACCTATCTGACACACAGATACACATCCAGCCATGGTATGTAGACCTGTGAGTTATGGTGCACAGTACATTACAGAGTTTTGAATACTTGCACAGCAATGTTGTGTCCATGTATGCATTGCATTCCAGGGAGAGGCCAATCACCTAATAACAAAACACATGCATCAAAGCCATGTATAGTGTTAGTAACAAGGACTGTCTACACTTGCACTGCATGCTGTTGAGCAACACATGTCCTGCATGCTGACATGTGTGATATGACTATTTTGCTTGTGATACTGTACCCCACCATCACCTGCTATTGTGTATTTTCTGAGATTGCTGGTGTTGTGTGTGTGTATGTGTGTGTGTCTGCTTTAGGGAGGAGTGTATTTGGGTGTGTGCATATGTGCATGTGTGCACATGTGCATGTGTGCATGTGCATGTGTGCATGTGCTTGTGCATGTGTGCATGTGCACATGTGCATGTGCACATGCATGCATGTGCATGTGCATGTGTGCATGTGCATGTGTGCATGTGTGCGTGTGTGCATGTGGTCTGACATCATGTTCAGGTCTTAAAGTGTGTTTCCTGTTTTCCTTTCACAGGTGCTGAGGTGGGGCTGGTTCAATACAGCAGGGAACCTGATGTCACTGAGACAGACAGTGATCATGAAGATAGGTGTGTTCAGGCACAGACAGGTTTGTCAGAGTCTGTTGTTGGGCCACCAATTGACAGTACACAAGTCTCCACCCCATCCATGCACACATTCATACTGCCTGTACATCCATCATCACCATTGCCCTTAGCTGAGGGACAGTGTATGGTTGGCACTGGCCAGGACAGTGTGGTATCTATGGCACATGTATCAGGACACAGCAGCCATAGCCAGATGTCTGGAATGGTACCACATAGGCAGATGCCCAGGGGTTCTCGTCAGAGCACTGCTGGTCATCATGCCCCTGGCAGATGTGCCACAACTCTTTCAACTACATGCATGTTCCAGGCTGTCATGGATGCACAGGCATGAATGGAGCGGTACACCAGACAGGGACTAAGGGCACAGAGGGCTCATAACACCTCTGTAAATGACAGTATCCATGACCTAGCAGGTGCCATATGTAATTACACTGAGGTCATTGATAGACATTGGGGTGTGACATTGGATGTCCTACACAATGTGATGTCCATGTGTCAGGACAGTGGGAGATGGTTGAGACGTCGACGTGGACGGATGCCAGCAACAACAGCAGCTGGAGGTCGCCGTGGACATCCAGCTAGTCACAGCCGCTCCCGTCGTGCCAGTACCAGCCCCAGCAATGTTGGGTTATCCATAGACCATCCTAGAAGACCACATGCATGTGGCTCTGGCCAGTCCCAGCAGGGACCTGGATCCAGTGGACATATGTCAACCTCTGAGTATAGTACCCAGTCTGGATTAGTACCTGATACTGTCTGTAGCACCCCTGCCAGGCACAGGTTCCGTATCCATGGCCAGAGACAGTGATCTGTAAAGCCTGCCAGGTACAGTCTGTAGCTGTCCCACAAATCCTCGTATATGGCAGCCACATGGTGGAACTGTGTGCATGCAGACACACACACATAAACCAGAAATCTAGGGCAAACACATACCTGCACACATTACATCAACATTGGCCCATAACAGTACTCGTGGCCCTCACACACACACTTACACACACACGTCATTTTATGGCTCAGTGTAGGCCTCTGGCAAACCAACAGCACACCCTGTGCATATGATGAAACCTGTGCTACTTCCTGTCATCTGTAACATTGATGCAGGAACTGGTTAACATGGTGCTGATGCACAGGGGACTTTGATAAAGTATAGCAATGTTTGAATGTGTAGCATGTTGTCAGCAGTAAAGTGTTATGATATCCTTGAAGGTGTAGCTGAGCAGGCATGATGCATTAAAGCTGTAATTATCAATGTTGTATTGTTTCCACCAGTGTTTATTCCAATGGTGTTTTGTTTGCCCATGTACCACTTGGCTGGTGTGTGTAGTTTTGTCAGCATGTGTTATACAGTGGACAGTAAGTGTGGGGTGTGTGCAGCACAGGTTTGCAGGTGTACATTTGTGAACATGGTGGAGGTGCACTGTCTGCATGTACGTGCATATTGGACACATGGGCAGGGTGACATGCCCTGTATTGGCCAGTGTTAACACTCCATAGTTTCTATTGGTGGCCAGTATGCATTGTACTACACACGTTTTGGAACTTGGGTACGCATGTGTGGGTATGACACGGATTGACACTGTGCTGTGGGTAATGCTGTTGTTCCTATCTGTCATTGGTTTGCATTACTAAGGTTAACAGTGTCCCAGCTGCATAATCCTGTATTAATGCACACTGTTCACCTACAGGGTTGCATGGACTATACTATCACAAACACAAGAAATTCTCACTTATACAGTAAAAGTGCATTAGTCTCATGCACCCCTGCCATAAACTAAATATATAATAGAAGGTGTGATGTTATACCTAAAAAGAGTTACATACCAAGAAGGGATAACGTCTCTGGTCAGTATCATTTGTAAAATTCAATCCCTCAATAAACATACAAGGCAAGCTTCAAAATACAAAACGGCCACAATTCCAATGACAACACTAAAGCTGTCGTTACTGTTGTTCATAATCTACAGGGGAAATCTCAGATTGGGTCACAGTTAATGTAAATGGTCACAAAGTACACTTATCTGTCTGACATTACCAATTCCTTGTCAGACAGTTTGAATGCGGATTTCACCACCCTTTCGCTATACAAGGGCCACATTTCCAGACCTGCAGAATGTAATACCTGATTCATAGACACTCTAGTTAAAACATCTCTTTAACAAGGTCCACACCACAATGGCAATGGTACTGGACAGTGTCCCTGGCTGTGTCATACACAAGCTGACATATGAAGTCACCACTCACCTAAACGCTCTGTCCAGATGAAGCCTCTATATAAGTTATATACATGTGGAATGATGTACGGTAATGGTGTTCACAGTCCACAAGGGTTGAGCTACAATGTCTTCTTCTCTTTTTGGTTGCTCCCGTTAGGGGTCACCACAGTACATCATCTGTTTCCATGTCTTCCTGCCCTCTGCATCTTGTGCTGTCACACCATCCACCTGCATGTCCTCTCTCACCACAACCATAAACCTCATCTTAGGCATTCCTCTTTTCCTGTTACCTGGCGGCTTCATCCTTAGCATATATTTCACAATATACTCTGCATCTCTCCTCAGCACATGTACAAACCAACTTAATCCTGCCTATCTGGCATGGTCTACTAACCTTCAAACCTGGCCTGACCCTCTAATATACTTACTCTTAAACCTGTCCACCCTCGTCACACCTAGTGCAAATGTCAACATAAATTGATTAAGTGTAGAACTACAACAGGTCCTGGAAACTCTCACCCTATAAGCCAGACCAATGTTATCTGGAAGGCTATGGAGCACAGCATTATGGAACTCATTAACAGAGACATTATGAACCTGCAAACACTGCACCATACCCACTTAGGTTCTCTAAAGGCCAGATCATGGCTCCTACACCTAGTAGACTTCAAGCCAGTCAACAAGGCTATAGGTGAGGGAGGGGAGGTCAACACAGCCAAGCTATAGCTCACCAGCAAATCATTCCCATCCCACATACTGGTATTAGACATAACATCAACAGACTGACCATAAACGATTGTTAGATAATGGCTTGACAACTGATGCACAGATGTAGGACACACACTAACATTTGCAGCCTCCATTCTATGCCAGTAACAAGTGGTTTTCACCTGCACTCAGTCCTGGGACCACTCCTGTTTGGCATATAGCTTTCTTAGGTACAAGCAAACACAGTAGGGATATGTCTGCCCATGTTTGATGAAAATGCATAGAGTGGGCTATACTTTATTCTCCAGATGACACACACATCCTCCAAAAGGGTATCATACAGATAGATACCTGGTGTCAAACTCATGCTATAAAGCTATAAGCCTAAGAAACATAGTTATCCACTTTTAGAAAACAAAGTATCCCCAGAGTACCACATAGATAGTAGCCCCCAAAATGTGGAACAGGTACTAATGTATACATAGAGCCATGTGTTAAGTCATCTCTCCTTTGATAATCACATTACCAAAGGGTTTTGGAAATCCCTCTGTGGAGCACATAAGCAATAAAGGGTTTGCATGCAGATCCACAGAGGTTGTTGCACACCTAAATGATTAGTCATCTTTGCCAGACTTTGCTTGCTTTGGAACAGGTTTCAAATATACCTCAAGCATAAACCCTCACTCACACTCTTCAATAGAAACCGTGATGAGTGGATGTGAAATGGAAGCCATAGCCCAGGGATCACTGCAGTGGCTAAGCTTGTCACCAGCATACAGAAGTGACCTAAGGTCTGGAAAGCGCCAGCACGATCTGGCAAAGATAACACATGCATTCATGGAAAAAGCAGAGTACCCACCTATGAAATACTTGAGGTCATATGTATGTATATGGATTTGCCCCACAGCTACCTTACATGTGTAATGCACATACAGTTGTCATTGTGATATGTCATACACTATAAAAATCAAAAAACACTCCACAATGGTCAATGGTGTCACACACCTGGAGCGCAGACACAATCAGCAAGTGCGAGATTCAAGCTCTTTCTTAACTACATTATGATACTACAGCAGTACACATTTACACGACATGCTATACACATTACTGGGATTTCACCTTTCCACAGTTATATTTGTAGGATGGTGACATCATCGGACTTGACAAAGATGAGTATACCACTTTTAAGGTGTTTGAGTAGTCTCCAAGAAGGTTGCTCTTCCCCAGGAAGGCACACATTTGGCAAGTGCAGGATTCAAACCCCTACCTAACTACATTATGATATTATAGCAGTATGCATTTACACTACACACTATATACATTTCTGGGATTTCACTTTTCCACAGGTATATTTGTAGGATGGTGACATCAATGGACTTGACAAAGATGAGTTTACCACTTTTAAGTTGTTTGAGTAGTCTCAAAAAAGGTTGCTCCTCCCCAAGGAGACACACACACAGTTGGTAAATGTAGGATTCAGTCCCCTGCCTAATGCCATTATGAGACTACAGCAGTACACATTTACACAACACGCTACCCACATTACTGGGATTTCACCTTTCCACAGGTATATTTGTAGGATGGTGACATCATCAGACTTGACAAAGATGAATATACCACTTTTAAGGTGTTTGAGTAGTCTCCAAAAAGGTTGCTCCTCCCCAGGGAGACACACACATTTTGCAAGTACGGTGTTCTTAATCCAAACTAAGTACATCTTGACACTTCAGCAAGCAATATGGAGTTACAGGGTGCAATACAGACATTACTTGCTGACAGTTTGCACAAAGGTTTTTTCACATTTGCTAACCTCAGCAGGCTTATCATACTAGGTGTATTGTGAGTGTATTGTATGCATAGGCCATGACCATATTATATATGGGTTAATGCACCACATGCTGGCACACACAGGGTCAAATCTTGAGTAGCATCTTACCTTCACCTACATGATACTGCAATATAACAGAAAGATGATAAACTTCAACAATAGGCTGAGCTTCTGGTGTCATTCAAAGGGGATCCAGTCTCTGTCTACCTGTGATGACATGATAGACAAGCCTTGTTGCTTCACTACAGATGATTTGCACCTGTCGCCCCTATGCTTCTGAATACTGGCCAAGGCTCATGCTGTCCCCATATTACCTTTTTTAGGCAAGGCTCACAGGTTCATAGGTTCATAGGTAGGTATTAGTCTATCGGCCCTGGGGCCTATACAAGACCAGCCAAAAAGGTACCCTGGCTTTTGCCACCCAAGAAATTTATTTTCCTGTGCCACTGTCATGCAGAGACACAGAAGTGATCCCCAGGGTGAATTTCCTATTTCCCATCCAATAATCAAGATTTTCCTTGAACAGTGCTAATGAGGAGCTTTGTTTGATATAGATAGGTAGTTTATTCTGGAGTATTTGAAGTCTGTGGGACAGGAATCTATCCCTCAAGCATGTTCTGTTTATTGTGTTGACAAGGTTTAGGTCCTTAGAGCGTGTAGCTTCATAGGTAGGTACTAGGCTATCTGCTCAAGGGCATTTATAAGCCTAGCCAGAATGTGTTGGCTTTCCCCTCCCTTTTAAATTAGTTTCCTAGGCCTCTGTCTAGCAGGGCCACTGAAGTGATCCCGGGGGTAAATTTACAATTTCCCATCCACTCATCAAGATTCCTCTTGAAGAGAGTCTGCAAGGGGCTCTGCCTAACATCAACTGGGATTCTATTCCAGAGTGAGGGAAGTCTCTGGGACAGGAATCTATCCTTCCAGCATGTCCTGTTTATTGCTTTTCTGAGGTTTAATTCACTGGAGCGTGTGGCTCTAAGAGATTTGTTTTTCTTGAGGTGGAGCATGTCCATTAATTCTGGGTTGGACATGGCCTTATACGTCAGGCATAGATCACATCTGAGCAGGCAGTGAGCAACCGAGTAGAGCTGAAGTTTCTTTAGTCGAGCTGCATAGGGCATCTCTTTGAGGCCCATGATCCTCTTGGTGAAGTACTTCTGTGGTCCTACCAGCTGTTGCATGTGCCAGTTAAGGTACATACCAAATGGGGCATTGTACTCTATTATGGGCCTAATGAGTGATGAGTAGAGGGGCACAATAACCTCTCTTGATCTAGAGGTGAACCCTTTTGTGATTAGGTGGACTACATAGAAGGAATAACTAACCACTTTGCCAATGTGATTATCAAAGGAGAAGTTACTATCTACCTGAGTCCCCAAGTCCCTAATTACATTTTCCATACCTAGTGGATTACCACCTATGTGGTATTTTGTGGGCACTTTGTTTTTTCCAAAGGGGATGACTATGCATTTATTGCCATTCAGCTTGAAGCCATGGTTTTGACACCAAGTATCTGTCTCTATAAGACCTTTCTGGAGGATGTCTGTGTCAGCCAGAGCATCGATTATGGCCTCCAGTTTACAGTCATCTGGGAACTTGGTCAGCCATAGTCCTCCTCTGCTTGCCTGTACCTCAGAGACGTATATACTGAACAGGAGGGGTCCCAGGACCGAGACCTGTGACTGGTTTAGAGTCGGACATGGCACCTGCAACTCTGACCATGTGAGTTCTATCCGTGAGCCAGTTGGCCACCCATCTCATGACATAGGGGTTAATGTTCAAGCTGGTAAGCTTGTCTATGATGCCAGAGTGGGGAATGGTGTCAAAGGCCTTAGTGAGTTTCAGGTAAGCTGTGTGGACTACCTTCCCTTCATCTATGGCCTTGGTAACAGTTTCAAAGAAGTCAACTAGGTTTAGGAGGCAGGATCTGCCTTTAACAAAGCCAGATTGGGTAGAGTCCAGTATCTGGAGGTTCCCAATGTCTCTGTTTATGAGTACCATGATAATTCACTCCATAGCTTTGCATACCAGGCTGGTCAGGCTTATAGGGCGATAGTTCCAAGGTTATGTTGTGGCACCACCTTTGTGGAGCGGGATGACTGTTGCTGTAAGCCATTCTTTGGGTGCATAGCCTGTGGTAAGGTTGAGTCTTAACAGTGAATGTAGGTGAGGGTTTAGTTCCTTTTGGAGCTCATGTAAGATGCAGCCTGGGACACCATCCAGTCCCATTGATGCTGTGTTCTTAGCTTTAGAGAGGGCTGTTTTTACCTGCATGTCCATGAAGTCTGGGGCTCTGCATTCTTCTGGGATGGACATGGGCACTTTTGGGGGTGAGGGAGGGTGAAGTTTGCACAGAACTTGTACACCAGGATGTTGGCAATGGCAGTTGGTTCAGTGTATTTTTTTCCATTTTGCAGTAGCTGAAAGCATATCTGAGAGTTGCCACCTAAATGTTTGATATAGCTAAAGAAGGCTTTGTGGTTATCTTTAGATTCCTTGGCAATTTTGCTTTAGAAACTGGACTTGGATTATTTTATGAGCGATTGCAGTTTCTTGCTAATAATGATCAGTGATGCCTTTCCTTTTTGGAATTTTGCTCTATCATGTGTTAGTTTGCTCCTTCTGTTGTATAGTTTATTTATAGGCAAGGACCACCAGATTGGTTTCTTCTTTTTGGAGGAGTGAGTCTTGGCTTTAGCTGGGATGGCTCGATCCATGCATCCCTGTAGATGCTCACAGAATGCACTTGTAAAGGATTCTGCAGATTGGATAGCATTATCCTGTAGCAAGAGGGCTTTGAAACTTTCCACTTCGGTCTTGAGAAGTGTGAAGTTTGCTTTTGAAAAGTTTTTCACAGTGGTTTTGTTGACTGGGGGGGGGTCGGGATGTGGATGTCCAGTGTGATTACTTCATGATCTGATATTACCAGCGAGGGGTTTACCTCTGGTGTTGAACACAGATCCCCCATGTTGGTCATGATCAGGTCCAGTATGTTGTCACCTCTAGTGGGCATGGTGACCAGCTGTTCCAGGCCATTTAAGTTTATAAACTCTAGGAAGCATTGGGCAAAGGAATTTGTACTCAAGTAATTCTCCCAGTCAATGTTTGTGTAGTTAAAATCTCCTCATATCATGGTGTTTGGTCAGACCTTTATATTTCCTAGTGTTCTCGGGAATACTGAGTGAGGGTCCTGAGACAAGGTATGTGATCTATAGCAGGCTATGATCTGATAAGCAGCTTTTCCCAATGTTAGTTGCACTTGCATGGTCTCCAAGGCCTCGTGCTGTGCCACTAACCTGGAGGTGTGGGTATCTTTTATGAAAATGGATGCACCCCCTCCTTTAGTATTTCAGTCTGGGTTCTGGGGCCGACGCTCGGAGGGATTGGGATTTCTTTAAGTGGAGCATGTCCAACAGCTCTGTGTTTGACATAGCTTTGTATGTTAGGTAGCGATCACCTCTGAGTAGGCGATATGCGACAGAGTAAAGCTGTAGTGTTTTGAGACGGTCTGTTCATGGCATGTATTTGAGGCCGCTAATCCTCTTTGTCAAGTATTTCTGCAGGCTTTCCAGTTGTTGTAGATGTCTTGTGAGGTACATAGCAAAAGGGGCATTGTACTCCATAATGGATCTAATGAGTGATGAGTAGAGGGGAACAATTACCTCTTTTATTCTGCATGAGACACCTTTTTTGATGAGGTGTGCCACGTAGAAGGATTTCCTGACTACTGTGGTGATGTGATTATCAAAGGAGAGTCTACTGTCCACCTGTGTTCCAAGGTATCTTATCACACTTTCGGTGTTGAGTATACTACCACCTATGTTGTAGTTCATGGGTACAGTGTTTTTACCTAAGGGGATGACAATGCACTTTTTGACATTGAGCTTGAGGCCATGGCTTTGACACCAGGTATCTGTCTCAGTGAGGCCCTTTTGTAGGATGTCCACATCATTAGTAGTCTTGATTATGGCTCCTAGTTTGCAGTCATCTGGGAACTTCATTAGCCAGAGACCTTCCATGTTAACCTGTACTTCAGGGAAGTAGATACCGTACAGGACAGGACACAGGACTGAACCCTGTGGTACTCCACTTGTCACTGGCCTGAAGTCGGACTTGGAGTCTGCTACTTTCACAGTGTGGGTTGTGTCAGTCAGCCAGTTGGCAACCCAACTTGTGACATAGCGATTTATACCTAGTTTAGTGGGTTTATCCATAATTCCAGAGTGGGGGATGGTGTTGAAAGCCGTGGCAAGATCTAGATAAGCTGTGTGAACTACCTTACCCTTGTCTACGGCTTTGATGACTGCTTCAAAGAAGTCTATCAGGGTTAGGAGACATGATCTGCCTTTTACAAACCCAAAATGGTTATGGTCCAGAGTTTGGAGATTACCAATGTCTTTGTTTATAAGTTCCATGATGATACGTTCCATGGCCTTGCAGACCAGGCTCATCAGGCTAATGAGGCGCTAGTTCCCGGGGTCCATGGTGGTTCCCCCTTGTGTAGTGAGATAACCGTCGCTGTGCGCCATTCAGCAGGCACAAAGCTTGAGGTGAGGCTATGATAGAACATGGTATGTAGGTGTGGTGCCAGTTCGTTCTGTAGTTCGTGTAGAACCCAGCCTGGGATGTAATCTGGTCCCAAGGATGCTGTGTTCCTGGCTTTGGAGAGTGGTTTTTACCTGTGCAGCCATGATGACAGCAGCTTTGCATTCTTCTGGTATAGAGATGTGCTCTTTCATGGGTGAGAGGGGGGTAAAGTTAGCACTGATCCTATCTGCCAGGCTGTTGGCAATATCAGTTGGGTCTGTATATTTAGTGCCATTGTGCTGTAACTCAGAGCAGATCTGAGTGTTGCCATTGAGATTCTTGACATAGCTATAGAATGCTTTGTTGCTGTCTTCAGAATCAGTGTTGACCTTGTTTTCGTACCTAGCTTTGGAGGATTTTATCAGGGGTCACAGTTTCTTCCTGAGGCTGACCAGGGAGCTCCTCCACTCATGGGATTTTACCCTCTTTTGCAACAGTTTCTTCCTTCTGTTGTGCAGTTTGTTTATGGAAGGGGACCTCCAGATTGTCTTCCTTTTCTTGGAGGATAGCGTCTTGGTTCTATTTGGGATAGCACGATGCATACACTCATTTAAGTGCTTATAAAGTGCAATTTTGAAGGATTCAGTAGTCTTAACAGTATTATCCATCTGCATGGGTGTCCTGAAGTTTAGCACTTCTGTCTTAAGAAGCATGAAGTTGGCTTTGGAGACATTTTTAACATGGTTTCCTTAATGGGGGAGGGTCCAGAATGTGGATATGTAGGGTAATTAGCTTATGGTCAGATGGGACCAATGAGCCGTTGACTTCAGGTGTGGAACACCGGTCACTCAGGACAAACCAAACCCCATAACCAACACAAATAACCACAAAGTTAGCTAAATGCTACTCATTGCCAGAAGTCTCAGCCTCCAGATGCACACACTCGAGGCACATCTCAGTATGGAGAATATTGAAATTTGTGCAGTAACAGAAACCTTTTTCAAGGCTCCAGAGAGCACACCAGCACTACCAGGATACTACTCATTCCATTCCTTCCAGCATCAGGACCTGGATCATAGCAAATAGGATGGGGATGCATCCATATTCTTCAAGGATACCTACACCTCTCTCTCTACATGCTCTGTACAGGATATGTACCCATAGAATGTTGCACAGCAACATTCTTCACACTCCACAGGGGTGGGGCCACAAAAACCCCTTGGCATGCATGCTCTATGAGCCTGATGAGTCTGCTCTTTAAGGCAATGGAGCCAATCATAATGAAAGTCAACAATAAAGAGATTGTGAACCTTCACACAGTTGAGCACACGCAGTTTGGCTTCATCATATGCAGATCACACCTCCTGAACTGGGTGGATTTCTTTGAGACTGTTACCCAGGCTACAGATGATTGAAACGAGCTCAACACAGCCTACCTATACCTCATTACAGCCTTTGACACCATTCCCCAGTCAGGTATCATAGATGAACTCACCAACCTGGGCATGAATCCATACATCACAAGATGGATTGCAAACTGGCTCACAGACAGATTCCACAAACTAAGAGTTGCTGGCTACATGTCAGACTCTACACTGGTAACAACTGGTGGCCCCCAGGGTTCAGTCATATGATGTTCCTCCTGTTTAGTATAGACTTCTCAAATATACATGCCAACAGAGGAGGGTTGTGGTTGACAAAGTTTGCTGGGAACTGTAAAGTGTTTGCCATAATAGATTCCACGGATGACACAAATATTATCCAGAAGGGACTCTATGAGACAGATGTGTGGTGTCAGAATCATGGCCTCAAGCTCAATGTGGAGGAATGCATAGTGATCCCCTTTGGTGAAAACGAAGTACACACAAACTACCACATAGGTGTTACCCACTTAAAACTGACAAGGTAATAAGGGATATGGTGACACAAGTAGATAGTCATCTTTCCTTTGACAACCATGTTGCCAAAGTGATTGGGAAATCCTATGTGGCCCACCTAATCAACAAAGGGTTTGCATCAGGATCCGAAGAGGTAGTGGTGGCCCTCTACTCTTAAGTCATCAGACACATCATTGAGTACATTGCACCATTTTGGATGTACTTGACTGCGCATATCCAGCAGCTGTAGAGACCACAGAGGTACCTCACCAAGAGGATTACTGGCCTCAAACAGTTGTGTTATGTAACATAACTGGTAAAACTAAATCTGTTCTTAGTTGCGTACCACCTACTCAGAGGCACACTCTGCCTAACATACAGAGCCATGTCCAACACATAACTGCTGAGCATGGTCCATCTACAGATAACAAAACTGAGTCGCCCCACACACTCCAGGGATATGAACCTCATCACAACAATGAATACAACATGCTGGTGGGATAGAGTACCATCCCAGAAACTTGCCTTACTGTGGAACAGAGTCCCAATGGACATCAGACAGAGCCCCTTGCTGACACTCTTCAATAGGAACCTTGAAGAGTGGATGGGAAACAGACAATTTACACCAGGCATCACATCAGCAGCCCCACTAGAATGGGGCTTAGGGTACTAACTATTAGAATGAGGGCTTGGGAGACTACCCAATGGGGTGGTGAAAGCTGCACAACTTGCCTAGGCTAACATATGCCTTATTGAAGATAGGTTCATAGGTATGTAGTAGACTATGTGACAGGTACATGTCTACAGATAGTAGATATGTACTTCATTGTACCGTCATGTTGTACAGCAGGCACATGGACCACATACACTGTAATGCTTACAGATACTGGTGGCTGTTATGTACACTGGGTGAGATGTGCACCTCATGTCATTTGTGCCATTGGGATGTATGATGGGTGGGACAGTTCCCCCTACACACACACATATATATATATATATATATATATATATAGGTACATAGGTAGGTAATAGGCTATCTGCCTGAAGGTATATATTAGTATGGCCAGAGTGTGCAGCTATCACCACCCATGGAGTTAGTTCCCTAGGCCTCTGTGTAGTAGAGCTGATGAAGTGATTCATGGTGTGACAGTTCAGTTTCACATACACTCATCAAGGCTCCCCTGGAAGAGTGTCAGTGAGGGACTCAGCTTAATGTAGGCTGGGAGGGAGACTGTTCCAAAAAAAGGGAAGTCTGTGAGTTATTAATGTATCCCTCCAACATGTTCTATTTATTGTTGTGATGATAATATCCCTAGAGCATGCAGTACAGTGAGCTTGGGGTTACTTCAGATAGCACATGTACATCCATTCTGCATTGGATATGGACCTGTCTGTTGGGCAGAGATCACCGGAGTAGACAGTATGCAACAGAGTACAGATTGAGTTAAATTCAGTCTTGTTGCATGGGGCAACTGTTTGAGGCCAGTAATGCTCTTGTTGAGGTACGTCAGTGGTCTTTCCAGCTGCTGAAGGTGGCTAGTCAGATTCATCGCAAGTGTGTTGTGGAACTTTAGGATGGGTCTGATGACTGATGAGTAGAGGGAACCTCATTTGACCTACATGCAAAGACCTTTGCAGTTTGGGGGAACATATAACATAATTTTCTAACCACTTTGTCAATGTGTTTCTGGAAGTAGTGATGACTATCCACGTGTCCATAAATACCTTATTATTACCTCCATATTTAGGGTGTTGGCACCTATGTGGTATTTGTATGACTGTAGCTCGAGCCCATAAGTTTGACACCACATCTGTCTGACTGAGACCCTTTTTAAGGATGTCTCTGTTGTCCCAAACATTGATTATTACAACCATTTTGCAGTCATCCACAAACCTTTCTAAACATAGCCCTCGTGTTTGACTGTATTTCTGAAAAGTATACACCAGACAGGAGGGGTCCCAGGACTGAGCCATGGGGGACAGCAGTTGTTACCAGCTTGAACAAGAGACCACAGTTTTTACCTTGTGGGATCTATCTGTGCCCCAGATGGCAATCCATCAGATGACATACGTGTTTATGCACAGGTTGTTGATTTTGTGGATACAACATGTGTGTGGGATGTTGGAAAAGGGCTTTTCAAGGTCTATGTAGGCCGTGTGTAGCTCATTTCATTGATGCATGTCCTGGGTGACTGCCTTGAAAACTGTCTAGCAGGTTTAGAAACCATGATCTGCCTCTGACCAAACCACAATGGGTAGGGTTGGGTGTTTGTAGGCTCTCAATAGCTCTGGTTATGCGTTCCATAATGTTGGAATTTATGGCCTTGCACATCAGGCTTATTAGGCTTATAAGACAATAGTACCCATGGTCTGTTATGCACCAACACTCGTGGAGTGTGCCAAACGTTGCTGTAACCCATTCAACAGTTTCATATCCTGTACAGACGGTGAGTCTCAACAGACTGTTCAGGTGCAGGGTCTGTTTGTTTTGGAGTTTACATATGACACAGCCTGGGAAACCATGTTATCCCAAACACGCCATGTTTTTAGGTTTGGAAAGAGATTTTTAACCATTGTATATGTGATTTCTGGGTTTTCACAATCTCCAGGTATGATAATGGGCCCTTTTGTCAGTGAGAAGGGGGCAAATATGTATGAACCTGTCTGACAAGATGTTAGCAATGTCAGTCATGTGCATGTATTCATTTACAGTTTGCACTGACTCAGAACATATATGAGTTTACATTGATATTTATGACATAGCAAAAGAAAGCTTCATGGTTCTCTATGGACTCTTTGACCATGGCTTGGATAATGTTAGGAGTGGTCATTGTTTCTTGATGATACTGATCGGAGTATTATTGATCTTCTTTGGTTTTTCACTTTCTTTGAATAACTTAAGTACTTGGAGTACATAGTTTGATTATGACAGGAGTCCAATATATTATATGGGTCTGTTTTCATATCAGTGTGTGCACAAGGCAGGATTTGTGAATAGTGACAAGTGTCTGGAGTAAGAACTGAAACTGCCAGATATGTGTGGCCCACTGCTGTACTCAGACATGGCCTAATTGTGTGAGCATGTCCAGTATGACCTTTCAGTATGCTGCTGACTGAAATTTGCTAAATTTGTTTAAGTGTGTGAGCATGCCCAGTATGAGCATATATACTATATGTGTGTGAAAATCAAGTTGGTTTTTACTTCAGGGCTCACCTTTGTGTTGTACATCGACAGGACACACAGTGTGCCTGCAGGGCTTCCATGAGTCATTCAACATAGAGTGGGGACAGCTATTATTTGTACATTTCTACCCAGGGGGGGCACACCTGATTGTTACTGTGGGTGTACATAGGATGAAGGGTTCACCTGACACTTATACACATTTGCTAGACCTGCACTGCTATGTCAGGTACTCCATTTCAGTCTGTACAGTTGCCTATCGTACTGGCTTGAGACATATCACTGCACTACAGACCTTAGCTTCCAATTACACGCATATTAGTTTGTGACTTCATAGCCTACCCAACCCACATCACACTGCCTGGCCTGCTGTTATCTGTCTGCATAAGCCTGAGGGGAGGTTACTCATATGCCTCTTCAGAGGGCATGATACAGCATTTGTTTGTGTTTGCATTTTTCTACATTTGTCCTGCTGGCTGTGACTGTTAGGTATGTGACCCCCCCCCCCAACGGGTATGTGTGAGTGAATTAAGTTGTGTCTGTGCCAGTGAAACGCTTTCATAGCTTAGTGGTTCAGTACTGTGACTATAGTGCACAGTATCCTCACTTCGAGCCCTGTCACTGATTTTTATTTTCCTGCTGGGCAGACCAGACAGCTTAAGGAACAGTAAAGCAGGTATGAACATGTTTACCTGACTTTGCTCAACTTTGCCCAATATTGCCCAACATTGCCCAACGTGGCCCGATGTTCGCTGGTCAGCGCGGTACACAGCTACACACAATTGTATTTAAATATGCTCAGTACTGGTAAAATGTGCATAGCAGTGCTTTATATTGCTTAAAATAGGGCACTCATGCCTCAGGTTGTGCTGCAGGGCTGCCAATGTCGGATGCACATAGTACCTCCCTATACATGTTTGAAAACAGGTAGTGCCAAGTTAGGCATCCCTTTCACTGTATGTGTGAGTCAGAGAGAGGTGTCATTTCCAGGGTTCCTACTGAGTCAGTGTATGTGCTATGCATTGCGTCTTTGCCAAGGCCAGGGCATACTGGGCACACCTCCTTCTGCCTACTGGGGCAGGCTCAGGTTGTTCCTCCTCCGAGTCACGCTGTTCCTGTGCAGGCCTTGGCAATGGTGGAGGGTTGTTTGGCCCTGCCCCATGCTGTTCCTGCTGCAGCTGTTTTCGCAGGATCATATTGTGTAGCATGGCACAAACCATGACAATTTGGGTACATGTAGTTGGTGAGTACTGCAAGGCTCCACCAGATGTATCCAGGCACTGGAACCATGACTTGAGCATCCCAAACACATGCTCAATAATGTTTCTTGTTTGTGTGTGTTCCTCATTATGGAGTTCTTGTTCAGGTGTGTGTGCATTTCTGATGGGTGTCATCAGCCACGGCTCCAGTGTGTATCCAGCATCCCCCACTAGGTGATCGTCAGGGGTGTCCCCATTGGCAAAGCTCTGGTACAGCTGCGTCAGATGTCAGATGTGGGAATTGTGATAGCTTCCAGGGCAGCCAGCACACACATTCATTATTATGCCCTGGGCATCACACACGACCTGGCAGTTGATGGAGGGGAAGCCCTTGCGGTTAATGTAGACCCTACCCCGCTCACCAGGTTGTGCTTTGATGTGTATGTGCATGCAGTCTATTGCACCCACTACCTCAGGGTATTCTGTTATTTGGTGGAAAAGACACATATTGCTGGCCAATGCCTCATGGGAATTGGGGAAATATACTTGCTCACCGACATGTACTGACATGGCATCCAGGAACTGGTGCAGTACCCTGGATGCTGATGCCTGTGAAATCCCCATCATAGTACCAGTTGGTCTCTTGAAGGTACCTGTAGCTAGTATTCTTAGGCCAACACATACCTTGGTATCCACTGGGATGGGTTCCCCCTCTTGGTTCTGTGTGTGAGGCGTGGCCGGCACAGCTCAACAATTTGCTGCAGGAGGTCTCTGTCCACCCTATAGTGCTCCACTATCTCCAGTTCATGTAGCCCCTGGTAGGTTACCCTGGGTCTGTACACTCTTCTCCGTCTCCTCACTGCGGGTTGCTCAGCAGCATTCACAACATCACCACCCTCAGCATCTTGTACATGTTGGTTTATGATAGCAAGAGCAGCCCCTAACATTTTGTCTGACTTTAAAGTTTTTAAGGTTTCCCTCTTTGTATACTGCAGTGTTGCAGAGTTCTTGGGAAAAAAACAGGGAAAAATGCTGCTTGCAGAGTTTAAAGTGCTGGGCTGGGCTGGGCTAGTCTGCTGCCTGTGTAATTGGTTGATTCTGATATAGTTCACCTGGCAGCTCTGCTAGTTCTCCTTGGTTAGCTTCCTACTACTTCCTTTCCTTCCTTTTCCCTTTCTGTTTCCGCCTGGGGCAGCACCGCACAAACAAGTGCAAACACGCACACACACGTGCACATGGGTGCACACACACACACACACACATGCTTTGTGCCCATTTGCAAGAAACTTCAGATATTTTTACGGTGTACACATTTGGTTTCTGGTTTTCAAAAAGGACAACTGTAGACACGCATCTTGCAATCCTGAGCAACTCAGGGCAAACACAAGACACTGTGCTCCAATAAGCTTACAGCCTTTCTGACACACCCCCTCATGATGTTACCTATATTCTACTCTACTACTCCCCTACTCCTACACTTACACTCTTGGGACATGGCTCACATGCTGGGGAAAATTGGGATTCACTATCCTTATCCTCATTTGCATAGGATTGCCTACTAATGCTTGGTTACATCTCTCACACTGAGCCCCCCCCCCCCTTAGCAACCACTACTCAGTGGCCATGTTGTCTTCAGCCTGCCATTAATCTGCATGGCAGGATAAGCTTTTTAGTGAAAATGCCTATTTTTGGCTATTTTGAAATTATTTTATTGTTTTTTTTTAAGCGCCGCATGTTTGCATGGCGCTGCGCTATGCTTAAACATCGGAGATCGGGGAACACAAATTAGATTTTAATCATTTTAAATATTTAAAAATGCCAATGGCCTTATATTTGGCCATTGGCATGCTTTCTTAACTGAATGCATCCTTTATTTGGAGCTGTCATAGCTCCATTTAGCAATTTGCAGAACGGTACTCCTTTATCAACGGAGTACATTTCCACAAATAACACTACTCTTCCACGGACAGGTTAGTGTTTCCTGGATTGCAAATTGACCTCATTTGCATAGCTTTCAGCAGCAAATGAGGTAATTTGTATACCATGATGCTGTCCGTGCAAGAGTAGCTTTAGAAGCTCTCATACACACCCCTGCCAGCTGTTGCTGGATCGCTCGGCAGACATATTGGCGGTCTGACGTCTTACTCTACTCTACAACTCCATGCAAGCTTTCTTAAATCTGGCCCAGGGAGTTGTAAATTCAGAAACAGTTGACCCATCTACCACTGCTGCTCCTCTTTCACAAATCCCAGTACCTCTACCTGGAAATCCAAGGGATAAAGATGCTCGGTGAAACAATTCTTCAAGTATCACTGAATTTCTTTCATGCATAGTAAGGCTAGTGATACCAGTGAGGATCACTGATGTCATGAGGCCTAGAATTTAGAGAAACTCTCTTGCTGAGACCACATCTATTAGAGAGAAATTCAAGAAAATTCCCTGATAAATCAAAAGTTTGTTTTCTAGCAGGAAAGCACCATTTTAAGTGTGTCTATCCAACATCACAGGAAAGCACTTCATTGAGAGGGTGTGAGGAAGGACTTTTGAAAGTTCAGTTTGAAGCCCAAGTAAGAAAGAAAGGATATAACCTTGTCTAAGGACTCCAGTTACCTGGATACAGAATCTCCACAACTCAGCAAGTTGTCTAAATAAGCAAAAATGTGGATGTCTACGGTTCTGCAATAGGCAAACCACTGGGGTCAAACACTTTGTAAACATTCAAGGTAGAGTAGCTAGCCCCAGTTGTAATGCAGAAAACAGATAAGGTAAGCCAAACACAGCAAATCTCAATTGTTTCCTGGAATTAGAAGCAATAGGAATATGATGATAAGTGTCCCTGAGATCTTGAGTTAGCATGAAGCAGTGGTCAGAAAGCAATGCTAGGACCAAATATAAGGTGAGCATTTTGAATTTCAGAACTTTTACAAAGGTGTTTAGAAAGTATAAATCTAGGACAGGTCCCCAGGAGTGCTCATTTTTTGGTACTAAAGACATTCTGGAATAAAGTCCTTTGTCTTTGTATATTGCAGGCACTAGTTCTATGACCCATGTATCGACTATGTGATTGAGCATTGGAGGAAACAGCTCTGTCTAGTCTGGTGTGTGTATGGGTGTGTGTGGGGGGCATTTCCCTGAAAGGGGAGGATTTTCTTATTACTGCCGAGTATGTCCACTCTGAATTACCTTCAGAACCAATTTGTGTGAGACTTTCTGTGGCCAGGCTGTGATGTTGAGAGAGAGCCTTGGGGGAAAGATGAAAAGAAGGAAGGAGAAGGAAGGGCAGGAAGGGAAGTAGGGATGTTCTGTGACTCTCCATGGTTATTCTTTTGTAGGGGGTTGATCCTTTTTTTTGGAAAGAGGCTCTCTTGTTTGGTTTCAAGGAATTATCACACTGCCACTTCCTTTTGGATTCCTGTTTCTTCTCTCCCTTGAAGGAAAACACCTTGTTTGGCGAGAACTTGGGTACATGAAACATCCTATGTACCCTGTGCATTAATGTCACTCTGTCATTTCACTGTTTGAGAATCTGTGTAATAGAGATACCAACACCAATCTGGAACTTAAAGGTGGCTGTTTTTAAATCATAAGAGACATTCTGATTTCATAACCAAGCATGCAGTCTTAAAACAACAGAAGAAGCAGTATTTTTGAGACTGAATCTGCATATTCAAGCAACACCTTACAAAGCATGTTTCAAAACTTGTGTCAAATTAGAAACAATTTTTGTTCAAGTATGACTTTTGCTTGCAGGTAAGGATCCAGTAAAATCATCCAAACTGTATGTACACTGTAAAATAAATGCCAGCATAGAATTTAACATTCTAAAGGGTGGATTACTAGCATGAGACATCTTTCTGTCATGAAGATCTTATCATTTCCCTCTTTACCAGAACATTTTGGATTAGATGAAGCCAAGGACTTTTAGTTGAGTGGTCAGCTGGATAGACCACAGCTGGGTCAGCAGTCACATGAAAAAACAGATCTGTCATATCCATGGAGAGCCTATATTTTCTCTTAGTCTTTTTAGGTGTCCTGCAGGTAGCTCTATAAACATCTTCCAAGGCTGGTGGGGGGATATCCATAAATTGGGCATATTGTCTTCTATAAAGTCATATATCCTGCCTAGTTCTGGGGTAGTTCCTGACTGCATCGAGGCAAAAACATCACTAAAAAAGCAATCATCTGAGGAAAAATGAACACTTATTAGTATTTAAGCTCAGGTTCACCTTCCAAGGAATCAGACTGACTGGACACAGTGTCAGTTAGGATGTTACTGTTGTCCTCATCATATTTCTCTTCATTCTCTGAAGCAACTGAAAGGTTGGTAGCCAAACTCATACTAGAGTCATGGATGGGAACACAACCACCAGAATTAGCTGTCTGCAGAACGCTCGTCACCAATGAAACCACATCAGCCTTCTAAACAGCTACAATCTATCGATGGTATGACAAAGCTTCTGTTTCTTTTTCTTGTGAACTTCACTACTAGATAAAATATCTGAGGACAGAGTATTATGTCTGGCAATGGGTAAAGTTGGATTCTCTCATATTGTAGCAGCCCTGGAGGATGTGTCTAACACCCATTCCATAGTGGCTGGCAAAGCTACACTAGAGGGACAAAGAGCAAAAGGTAAGTGGTATGTGGGCTAAGTAGCAGTCCCAACAGAATCAAGCAGAATCACTAACCATAGGCTGATTGCATATTTTTATTGTGGTTTTTTTTTTTATTTTTAGGTGCAACTGGTTGATGAGAAGGTATCAGAGCTAGGATCCATCTGAATAATGTATCACAATAAGCACTTAAAGTTTCTAATAACAATTATATTTCCACACAGTTACGTTCTGGTAAACTGTGCTAGTATCACAAAAACAGTTTGAAATGTGCTCAAAATTCTTTCACAACTGACAGAAGTTAATGAATTTCTAGTACACAAAGACTAGACACCAAAGCAACCAATTTTCCAAACCAGTGTTAAAAATAGATCCACAAATTTTGCCCACATTGAACTGCCACAAAATGTTTAATAGCAATTTCATCTAGGAGAGAATAAAATCTACACTGTACATTCAAATAACTTTGTTTGTTGTAAAATATAAATCTGATGTTAAAAACACAGCCATATAAATATATATATATATATATATATATATATATATATATATATATATATATATGTGTGTGTGTGTGTGTGTGTGTGTGTGTGTATGTGTAGTAAATAATGTATAAATGCTGAAAAATCTAAGTTATGGAATATTTTCCTGTCAAAAGATGAAAATAAAGTAGAGAACAATAAATGCTGCCACAAGCAGAAATCGCCACATGAATTACTGTAAACACTGACAGAAATAAAATAATATTTTTGAAGTAAACATTTATTTATTTAGTTAGTCAGTTAGTTATTTTACATTTGATTACTGGGAAAGTCTGACTGGACACAAGTCCTCTTTCAGCAGAGGCCCAGTGAGAAAAGCTCCACATGTATTAAACACCACATTGTATAATAAAATGATGGTATACAATATGATGAAGGATACACATAAATTATACACGGATATTAGTGCACACATTTACATATATTTACAAGTAAGGATAAGGTATCATGATACAAGAAGTGAGACAACATATAGAACATTTCTAATATATAATACGTCAGAGAGATTTAGAGCAAGTCAATATATCATATGTCAGAGACTCAAACTAGAAGTATTACACAAATCTTGCTTGCACAAGGGAGATAAGTGTTAGCTAGTTAAACATAAAAACAGAAAGAGAATAATTCATCTAATAATAAAATTAGAGGAATGGGATTCCCAAATGGGGCTTATCTGAACAGTAAGCTGGAAAAATCAGCACCGGATCCTGTGAAGAGTCATAGGACTTTCTTCTTTGGATGGCAGAAAAAGACTGAACACTCAGTTCCTGTGTCAATTAAAGACTTCCCTCTTAGGATATGCTCAGCCAATCAGCTATCACAGGAAGAGACAGGGTAGGGAATCTGAGCTTTTGAAACCTAGGCAGTACTGGTTTACCTTGGCAGAAAACTTAAAATGCCACTGACACAGTGGGAATGATGAACATTGATAGAACTGGAATCCTTCCTAAGTCCTTATGCCAACATGACCTGAAATTCATCAAATATTTTTCCATTAGGAGAAAACATAATTTAAAAATAATAAAATACACAACAAAATTATGTGAAATATAATTCCATTGTAGTTTAATTATACTACATTCTCAGGTTGGCTGTATGTGATTGATGACTAGGGTGAGGACCATTTATCTACCAAGACTGTAGTCAAATCTAAATCCCTGAAAGAATAGAAGTTACCACTGAAGAGACTTACATTGTGGAAGGAAATTTGATTCTGGGATGGAAGGTAATATGTTATTATGTTGTCCAGTCTACTGCTGTGAATCTTCAGGAGTTGCACAGAATCAGAACCAGTTTAATAGACTTAAATAGTGCATCTTGTGTATCCAAAAAGTTTAAGAGTGCTAGTTTTAGAAGACAGGGTGAGCATGCCATGCTTGTCATCACTGGGTTTGTTTGTTGGGGGTGGATAGGGGAGAGAAGGTGATTATTATTTCAGAACTTTATGTCAACATCCTGACTAGATGGACACATGATTTCTCCCTAAAGTTCTTCAAAGAATAAGGCTGAGTATTTCTTTTCTTCCCGGTAAGCACATATTTCTCTTGGAATGATGTCTGTTTTTTTTTTTTTAGTCTTTTACAACAATGTTTCATTGTAATAATAGTTGTATTTTTAGATACTTATCTTCCTGTAAACGTGACTCTTGCATCTGGTGCTCTACATCTTTCTTAGAAAAGCAAAGACTTGTTTTATTTGCCTAACATCAAATATTATTTGCTGTAAGAGGTCATGCAGCAGGTGTGTGCTCATCTAAAATAACTTCTGAAAACAGGCACAAATTATGTTTATCTTTTTCCGACTAATTTCATAATTTCTGGCCAGCGGACTTGGTGTATGCCATTTATGAGGTACTTTGTGGAGAGCAACTGAGACAAACTGTCAGAAAATCTTTTAAAATTTCTGACATTCCACCTTACTTTCAAAAAGTGGAGACCAGGCGTCTGTGAATTGACATTTGCCCAACATTAATCCTTCTAGCTCAAAGCACTCCCAACATGCCCTACTAATTAATTATAATCAACACCAAGGTCACCATTACTCATAGAAAATCCATTTTTCCATGAAAAGTTATATGTTTGCTTTGTTTCATTCTTTGGCAAATTCAGAGAAAAATATAATTTTCAATCAAAAGCATTTGAATTGGTTTGGTTTTACCACTTGAGATGTAGAAGAAGGAGTAATTACTGTCACAAGAAAGTGCAAGGCACTTTCAGCCTTTATATGATATGGCTTGCATCCTGCTGTCTGCATCTGAGCAAACAGGTGCGTGCTCAGTTTTCTTTGTATGCTGATATCCTACCTAGTCTGATATGGTCAAAGTGGCCACAAGAACCTTTATTTGCAAATTGCTGATTTTCATGGAAACACTCATCCCTATTAAGTAATGCACAAAATATTTGCCGTTTTTGTGCAGTCTCTCTTTTTGTATGCTGCTATACCATATGCTGCACTGAAAGTAGTCACTGTGCTTTTATATATAAATGGGCTGGTTTACATGACTGTACACTTCCCTTTTTGGTTTTCTGAAGAGCATCAGCCAGGTTTCTGCATGTTATAATTGCAATGCATTATTAATTTCTTTGTCTATTTTGTCAAGGTTTTCATTTGTGACTAAGGACAGCTTTTCATTGTTTAAATGACACAGTCAGTCAGGCAGTATGGAAATGAAAATGCATAGAATCAAGCCCTGGTCTACAGGATGAGACCTGTAAATAAGTAAAAGTCTTAAACTCGTGTTATACTGAAATTTGCTATTCATTTAAATCACAACACTGAAAATGAGACATTTCTGGAAGGCAAGACTATGTTTGTTTCAGCAATATTACTAGGGATTTCACAACATCTGTATTTGTAAAGCACAGGGCAAGTAGAATACTGTCAAATAGACAGTACAGTACCTTGGTCTTTGTCATCAGATTACAAGCTGATACATCCTGGTGAAAAAAATATTCGAATATCATGTGATCTCATATCGTTCTCTGTCAAACAACTGAACTTTCCCCCATTTTCTTCTAAGGTTTACACATGTGTACTGTTGTCAGGACAACAAGACATCTGAAATGGATTACTGTATCACATGAAATGTTATGCTCTGCTTGAAGTATCTAAATGAATAGACAATTGTGGGTGAGCAGAATCAGGCAAACAATAGTCAAATTGTTTGATTTGTTTATTTACTAACCAAAATACAGCACTGACCTACATAGCCATTTTTTTTCAGGCTCAAGACAAGGAGCACTCTCTGGTTAAGTGATTCAACCACAGTCACATAGTGAGGTAAAGGGAATTAAACCCTGGACCACAGGAAGCAATTCATTAGTAATGCGTAACCTTAATCTTTTGTGCCAACTGCCAGAAAAGAGACACCTTCAGCAGTAAAAACCTCTTTGACTTGTATTGCAGCTTCTTGACCAGTTCCTCTTCATAGGTACTTGGCATAACAGGCTTATGCAGTGCTTAGACTTACACTAGGAGCTATCAAGCCATTCAGAAATTCAGACAAATCAGATTACGGTATGCCATTAGTGAATGTGGAAACAATGTAGATTGGCCAGAGGTCCCGTAGACAGAGGTCTGTAATTAGTAAATGCCAAATAAAACTGTCTCTGAGTGAGGTAGCATGTGTTCAGAGATGTGCATAGAGCTTTGAAGTTATGATAGCAATTTATTTTATCTGTGGTAAATTAAATCTTTGGATTCAGTGCTTTAGAGAAATTGTCTTTTGTCTTATTTTTGAGTACAGTTATACTAACAGGAAATAAAACTGCTTGCTGTTCTTTCATCACAAATTGTCTTGTGAGTAACAGGAATGCACTGACTAACTGTGTTTTGTGTAATGCTGACAGAAAATATTCATCAAAGACATGAGAGCTGGTGATATGTGGTTGCCTTTGTGGCCTAAAGGGATGAAACCGTGACTCTTACTCAGGTGGCACAAATCTGAATAGAGCTCAGGTGCTGAAAGAACCAGATGGGGAAGGTGGGAATGAGTGGCCTGCACTGGTTCACCCATTCTGGGGGGAGAGCATAGTGATTTTATGTTTAGTTGTTTTACTCCTTTGTGAGGAGAGCCATCACGGCAGCCGTGGAAAGTGGGTACATGGTCGTGGCTATTTCATGCTAGTCAAGGTAACCCTTATAGGTAAGTGAAAGGTTAGAAGAGGGTGTAGGAGGCTTTAGCAGTTACATGGGTGCTTGTAACCACCACCAGCAGGTGAGGCTAAGGGCACATGTAAAAAAGGCATGATTGCTCACGAACGCCATTCACTGTAATCATGTCTTGCTTCAGTTGGAATTAGGGGACACATGAGAAACAAATGAGCAAACAGACCATGAGGATAGCTGATGTTTATAAAGACATAGCAACGCCACCAATAATACTGATGAGATACAAAACACTCATAATCAGAGTAAAAATTAAGAAATATTTTAGTCAAAAAATGTTTAGATCTGGCATGTTTTGGTTGATTGTTTTAAAACTAAAAAGTTTATTACTTGAAAGCATTACACATACTACATGAGTGAAGTTTATGACCTGTACCTGCATGAATGGAGTAAAACCATTAAATCTTGACTACAACCCAAAAGACATGAGCTTGAATAGCCACAGGCACTCGATAGTGCATGCAAGGGAAAACGGGCAAGCTATTTCTGGGAGAGACGGAAAGTACGACTTGGTCTAGATGTGCCCAGTTTTCTGCTCAGTGATTTGGCCTTGGTTGGAGGGTGGCAAGTTATGAGTGGGGGGCTGAATCACAGGTGGGCATGAGCATGACCACCCAAGTAAGTGATGGCAGCCTTTCTCTTATGAGGTGGAGGATAATGCACTCATATATAAATGGATATTATCCTTATGGTGAATTCATTGGTGGGTTTAGTAATGATAATGCTGTCATTGCTAGGATCTTACTAAGAATGGAAACTTCCCAGTGGCTGTCTGGAAGACAGTGACCTCAAGACTGCTCTTGTCCTAGTGGATCTGGTGGAACTCTTTAATTCTAGGGAATGAATGGGCTTAAGTCTAATTGCAGAGAGATGGACAGTCTGCATGAAGCAGGGAAAATTAATTAAAAAACATTCCTTGCTGTACTTTCATCACAATGTGTTTTGTAAAAGAGATAATACACTGCCTTTCTCTGTTTCAGTAACCTGGTCCAAAAATAATGAAATGTGATAAGTGACAAACTTCAGAAACAGAATTCAACAACGTGAGCATATACCAGGCACTAAGTCCAAAGCTGCATTATCATAAGCAGGTTTGCTTTGACTTGCTTATGACACTCTAGTTTGATGCTCTTGAATATTCTCTGCAGCCTAATGCAGCTAAAAAGTATATGCCACCTTTCTAAAACAAGCTTACTGATTTATTCCACCTACAGTATTTACCTCTTTCTGATATCATGTTCTGGGGATCTTTTAGCATATCATCTATCTAAGTCTCTTTGGAAGACTTAAGTACATACTTTTAGACCAAATCTGTCTGAAGTAACCTTGACTTACACTGTCACTCCACCGTACTCACTGTAAGCCTGTCATTTTATACCCCTCCTTGAATAAACTGCTATATAATGCTTCATATTATTTCTTGCTAGGAAAATCATTATGAAAAGTGTCCCTTGCCATGGTATAGTTTTAGTGCTCATCGACAGAGCATCACAACCCATTTACATTCCTAACCCTTGAGCAGGCCTCTGTCATTATGTTTATTAAGTTTACAGACTTCTATCTTTGACACATACATCCATATAACAGCTTCAAAGAATGAGTTAGTGTTTTATAGAATCCTAGTGATCTTTTTTGTCTTTATTTCCATCACTAGTACATATTTAATGTACTGCTTTACATTTCTGTTTTATTTTTACTAGTTATCTTCCTTGTGCAGTCATTTTCTCTACTTTTTGACCTGTGAGTCTGGCTTTGTTTCCTGATCTTATCTATCAGTGTCCCCAGATGAAAAAGATAATTACATGGGAAGGGCTGTGGGCCCATGTAGCAAACTACTAGGAAGGAGGTGGACAAAGAAAATAAAGTGACACTGAAGAGTACATGGGATGGGGAAAATGGTAAGTTGTAATCTATGGATAGAAGGGAGGAAGAATTTTAAATACACTTAAAATGGTAAATTAGACAAACTGCCTCCTTTTGGTATCAAGGAAACACATTGTAATGTAACCTTTTAATGGACCATTGATATTTATGTTATCTGTTGCTCCATGAGACACATCTTGTCCAGTTACGTGACCTCTTAATCTTTCTTAAGAGCTTCAAAATGCTAAAGCCGTCACATGCTTTCCTCATTCTTATTCTTTGTAGTAATGAATTATATTCCTAGTGTGGAGAGAGAGCATCTCATTTATCATATGAATCTACATTATGCCAATCACTGCTTTTTGCTTTGAAAACATCTACATTCCTTTGCCAGTTAAACACAGTCATGTAAACTTCCAGAATTACTTGTAGAAGTAAAGGTAAAGTTAATGAAAAGCCTCAAAGCACTGCACCTATTAACTTTAATTTATTGGATCTAGGTCTAAAGCTACCATCTTTGGAGACACACATTTTGTTTCATTTGTTGCTATTTATGCTTAGCAGGTATACTCAATAAACATTGAAAATGCCTCTTCAGTTGTAACAACACAATGGTGAACCGATAACAGTGACCTGAAGCTATAATCTACTCATATAAAGAAGATTTGAAATTTTGAAGATTTAAATAATGTTTTATGGTAAAACAGAGAAAGGGGTGGGGAGGGGAGCATGACAGAGAAAGAGCTATGAAGAGACTTTGAGAAACAGAGAGAGAGAGAGAGAGAGAGAGAGAGAGAGAGAGAGAGAGAGAGAGAACATGGCATAAGCAGAAGCCCCTTCTAACTGCAACATATGGATTAAATTAGAGGCCAGATAAGGATACACATATTCTTAGTCTGCTTCAGTTTATACAATGAAGTAAACCAGTGCTCATGTTAAAAGAGAGACATGTGAATGACCAACAAGAGGATAATCATTCTCTCTCTCTGGTGTTAGTCTAGGAGCTGGGTGATAGTATGGTATTTCATTTGATTCTGGTAAATTAGTAGGAATGCACTGGCAAAAACATAACTCATGAGGAACTACACTGAACTGATAAAAGGGATCTTGTAAGTAAAGGTATTTTGGCTAATAAATCTGTGTGTGGTCAGTCTGTCTTGGATATATACACTGCAGAGCAGTGAAGATAGTTTACCACACACCAAGCTAATCAGATCTTCTGTAGTGGTATGACTTTTCCGTGTTTCTCAGTTTGGATTGTAATTCCAAGAACTATTTATTTCAAAATTAGCCAGAGTGATAACCTCAGTGATACAGTGTGTCATTTGATTTGTACTACTGCAAAATGTGCTGGTTTTATATAATACAGATTCAAAGTGTTTTTTAGTGTGTCTGCTTGCACCAATAGTACATTATTGACATACTAAAATAAAAAAATATATATTCCAAGATTTTGAAGCTATGTGATCAGTTTATAAAAGGAGGTGGACACAAGTAAGAATGTGTCATCTTGTGTTTCCTTATTAAATTAAGTAGGATGTTTATACCATAAAGATTGAAGCATTCAGAATGTTCATGCAGAGTATAAATTTAGAATAATTTCTAGTCTCAAGTATGGGGTCTCCAGGATACCATATGTACAACAGTTTATGAGGAGGTAATAGATGCACTACTACAATATGGAAATGAGGTACTTTGTAAAGTAGTATTTTGGTAACTGCTAAAGGCTACAATGAAACTAAATATTGTTCCTCTGACTCAAATATTCCATCCAAAATCAGTCTGCATGTGCAAGATATTGCTATAGAATCAGTGATGGTTCCAGGTTCCTTTTCTTGCCAGGGCACAAGGTGATGGTAACTTCCTGACAGTAATATATAATGACCTTCAGCTACTACAGCATGTAGATATTCAATTATTACAGGTATAATAAATCACACATATTCTGTCTTACCAGGCTGTCCTACAAGTCTATCAGAACTTTACACTTGTCATTTTGCTTTAGATCTATGCATACAAATACCTTTCCTTCTTAGAATTTCTAGAGCTCTCTTGTCCCTTAACAATCAGGGCACTCATGCCTATAATAAACCTTTCCTTTACCCCCAACACCAGATAAAGTCAAGCTTAATTTTTGTTCATGTGAAAAGGGTCTTTGACACGTTTAAATAATTACTTCTCATAAACCAGCCTCACACATTTGGCATCCTCATAACAGCCTGTCATAATACAAATTCTAAATGACAGAACCTTTACAGACAAAGTTGAAAATGGAGTCCCTGCAGAAATATACTATCAGTGGGTGTTCCTGAATATTAGGGCCTTCACTCTTACTGTTTGCACAATATATAGACTTCCAGTCGCACAATACAGTAATTTCCCATCACAACCGTAAAACAAATTGTTTATATTCATATTACATGGTCTTCTTTAGAAATGGTCTCTCACTTTAAAGCATGTCCAACACACATTTGCATGAAAAGATTTTAATAAGACTTACACATTTATATCTCTTAATTTTCCACCAACTACTTCAGTAAGATAAACTAGGAAGCTTGAGAGAAATAAAAATACAATGTGTTCCATGGTGGCACTGTGACATAACATTAGGAGAAGATATAAATATGGCTATTAATCCAGGCTCAGATGCCAAATCTAAACTGCACCCACAGTTTTGAGCTGCAATGCACAATAGACTTGATAATTCTGGTGCAGGATTCCCATTGACAGTGTTTGCTAACATTTATACCACCATTAAAATGCATATGCAAACATTTTCTCTCTGGACCACTGTCCTGATATAAATTTATTTTATTGACTTATATATTGTTTGTTAACCTTACAGGAAGACCAGTCCAAATGGATCCTTTTTAGGGTATGACTTCAGTCACAAAGCAAATGGAGCTGTAGACAACCAGTTAAGGCAGTTGATATAATGTACAAATAAAATGCTGTTATACAACTTAGAGCTAATATACATAGCACACAATGAGCATAATGTCTTCAATGTACAATACTGCAAAGAGAGCATTGCTGAATTTATACTGCCAGAAAACCAACTGCAGAGGATAAATGTGCAATGCCAAAAACCTAGCAGCAAATATGGCTGAAGAATAAAATATTGAATATTCCAGAGTGTGAAATATATTGAAACAACAGATGTCAGAAATATCAGTCTGTTACCTTGCAAATCTAAATAATACTTGACAACATTCTGACAATTTACAAAGGCCATTCTGATCTGAATATCATCTTAACTTCAAATGACAGTATCTCTGTACTGCTTCAAGATATTCTTAGGAAGTTTCCATACAGGACCCATGATAATCCTACTTTCATATTGTTTTGCCTAGCTTAATATCTTGTAAGGAAAGTAGACAAGATAGTCTTAAATATAACCATGTCACTTAGAGCACATAAATATACATATTTTGCTATAACACATACAATGACAAAAATGTTATTTTTTCAATGAAAAGAGCATGGCTTTTAGTTCTCATTATATAACAGCACACAGATAAAAGGATTTTGATACATACTGAGTTTGTTAGCTTGTAAAAGCTCATAAATGTGAAATGAATGGCAAAACTACAGCAAACAAATGTCTGCATTGCCGATGGTACCCAATAATAAAGAACCATTTCTCTGTAACAGTATAGAGTATTATAGCAAATTTTTCAGAATAATATATCATCACCTTCAGATACAAATTGCATTTAGCTGTTTGCTCAAACTGTAAGACACATACACAACTTTATCTTCTTGTGATGCAGTTTACTTCCCATGAGCCTTAACTGGAGGGATGAGGGATCATAAGTCCAGTGTCAAAAAGGAACATGAACTAAAGCTGCTGTGCTGTCTTTGAAAGGCTGCACCTCTGTCCCTCTGCAATTTTGTTACAAAACTTTCAGCAAATAACTGGGTAGTGGGCTAGAAAGTACACCCAAGATTGCAATTCCTAAATCAGCACTTCTAGTGCAGCATACCTCTGAATTTAATGCCACAGCTTTAGCCACATGGAAGTATGGCATTGTGATTATGGCATGTTATAATGGGAAAAAAAATACACACACACACACATACACACACACACACACACACACACACACACACACACACACACACACACACACACACACACACACACACACACTTAGTGCATATATATTGTTGCATTATCAGTCAAATGGCCCAATAAGGAAACCAGGCATAGTGCCTCACTATGGGAACAAAAGCCCTTTGAAATTTTGAATTTACTGGTTGGATATAAAAGGCTGTATGTTAGTTACTCCAAAGGCAGATTAGAATAAAATTTCAGGGACTTTGAAGATACTTGTGTACAAAACATTTATTCATTGTGACCATGAGAAATATGCCCCTTTTGAGATGGTATACAAAACTTGAGAGTGAAGGACTCAAATAAATATAATGGTCATAGTACTCTTTTTTTTAAGAAATGTTTAATTAACATATTTACAATATATACATAGAAAGGAAGAAATTAATCATCACATACTGTTATACAATGTTAGAAATACATTGAATTGTCAAAGAAATCTTATACAATTAATACATTAAGAGTCTTGATATTTTAATAGCAGTATTTCAAGGCTATCCCAACTGCTAAAAGTCTTTCTTGGTACGATTTATATATCTTGTTCTGATCACATCTTCCTCAATTTTACATTGTATTACTATTAAATTTAAAAATTCATTGACTGTAGGAACTGAAATCAATTTCCATTTTTTTGTAATAACTTTTTTAGCTACTGTCAGGAGACTCAAAACAGTTTTTGTTGATTGGCTTTTAGCAGTTAAAGGAAGTTAAACATTCATTAATATTACTGATCTAGTTAAAGAAATTAGACCTTAACCCCTTAAGAAAACATATTCATATCATCACAATATACATTTATTTTTCACAATCCAAAAACATGTTTGTCCAATCACTTTTACAGCTTTATAACATCTCCAAAAGACTGAAGAAATCATTTTACTAAACTTACAGATTTTACAGGGAGTAACAAACATTTTATGTATTTATTTCCACATAAAAACTTTCCAGTATAAACTTGAAGAAGTTTGACTAACTGATTAAAGTATAAAAACAATAATAACGTAGTAGATGAACCACTACCAAATCAGGTAAACGCTCCTTACCAAAAATGAAAAATAAAATAGTCAACAGAAGTAAAAGGATAGGAGCGAAGCAGATATGTCAGTAGACAATTCGAAAGTTATGCAATAGTCCAAGAATCTTCAAATAATGTTCACAAAAATATATTCCAAAAATCACGAAATAGATGTAATAAAATCTGAATGAATCTTTATTTCATGAGATAAGTGCTTTCCCTGTATGCAGCTTCCTCAGATCTCTCAACAACGAACTGATTAAAGTAACAAAGTTTTAGTCTTACCATCTATTGAGTCACTCATTCCACTATCTAAAATGTTCTAGAATTTTACATCAAAATTATTATTATTTATACTTAATTTATATAACTTGGACAAGCTTCCTTTGTAGGTCAATTTACTCCTGATGATAACATTCATATATTCATATAATGGGGAAATAGTGTTCTGTTCCTCTTTACTAATATTATCTACAAATTCATTTAATGTCTTACTAATGGATAATATTAACTGGTTAACAAATTCATCCAACTTATAGGGCCAGATTTATGAAAGCTTGCACGGAATTGTAGAGTAGAGTAAGACGTCAGACAACCAATATGTCTGCCGAGGGATCCAGCAGCAGCTGGCAGGGGTGTGCATGAGAGCTTCTAAAGCTACTCTTGCACAGACAGCATCATGGTATGCAAATTACCTCATTTGCTGCTGAAAGCTATGCAAATCAGGTAAATTTGCAATCCAGGAAACACTAACCTGTCCGTGGAAGAGTAGTGTTATTTGCAGAAATGTACTCCGTTGGTAACGGAGTACCGTTCTGCAAATTGCTAAACAGAGCTATAACAGCTCCAAATAAAGGATGCATCCAAATGAGGAAGCATGCCAATGGCCAAATATAAGGTCATTGGCACTTTTAAATGTTTAAAATTATTAAAATCTCATTTTTTTCCCGATCTCTGATGTTTAAGCATAGCACAGCGCTGCGCAAATGTGCAGCGCTAAAAAAACAATAAAATAATTTCAAAATAGCCAAAAATAAGCATTTTCACTAAAAAGCTTATCCTGCCATGCAGGTGAATGGCAGGCTGAAGACAACATGGCCACTGAGTAGTGGTTGCTAAGGGGGGGAAGCTCAGTGTGAGAGATGTAACAATGCATTAGTAGGCAATCCTATGCAAATGAGGATAAGGATAGTGAATCCCAATTTTCCCCAGCATGTGAGCCATGTCACAAGAGTGCAAGTGTAGGAGCAGGTGAGTAGTAGAGTAGAAGATAGGTGACATCATGAGGGGTATGTCAGAAAGGCTGTATGCTTATTGGAGCGCAGTGTCCTGTGTTTGCCCTGAGTTGCTCAGTATTACAAGAGGCTTGTCTACAGTTATCCTTTTTGAAAACCAGAAACCAAAGTTGTACGCCGTGAAAATATCTGAACTTTCTTGCAAATGGGCAGACAGCATGTGTGCTCGTGTGTGCTCATGTGCGCACATGTGCGCGTGTTTGCGCTTGTTTGTGTGGCGCTGCCCCGGGCAGAAACAGAAAGGGAAAAGGAAGGAAAAAAAGTAGTAGGAAGTTAACCAAGGAGAACTAGCAGAGCTGCCAGGTGAAATATATCAGAATCAGCCAATTACACAGGCAGCAGACTAGCCCATCCCAGCCCAGCACTTTAAACTCTGCAAACAGCATTATTCCCTGTTTTTTCCCAAGAACTCTGCAACACTGCAGTATACAAAGAGGGAAAGCTTAAAAACTTTAAAGTCAGACAAAATGTTAGGGGCTGCTCTTGCTATCATAAACCAACATGTGCAAGGTGCTGAGGGTGGTGATGTTGTGAATGCTGCTGAGCAACCCACAGTGAGGAGACGGAGAAGAGTGTACAGACCCAGGGTAACCTACCAGGGGCTACATGAATTGTTGAGCTGTGCCGCCACGCCTCACACACAGAAACAACAGAGGGAACCCATCCCAGTGATATATGATGATATGTTGGCCCTCAGAATACTATCAAAGCACTTGGTGAGCTTGGTGAGCGGGGTAGGGTCTACATCAACCACAAGGGCTTCCCCTCCATCAACTGCCAGGTCGTGTACAATGCCCAGGGCATAATAATGAATGTGTGTGCTGGCAGCCCTGGAAGCTATCACGATTCCCAAATCTGGCATCTGACACAGCTGATCCAGAGATTTGCCAGTGGGGACATCCCTGATGGTCACCTAGTGGGGGATGCTAGTTACGCACTGCTGGAGCCTGATGGCACCCATCAGAAATGCACACACACCCGAACAAGAACTCCATAATGAGGCACACGCAAAAACAAGAAACATTATTGAGCATGTGTTTGGGATGCTCAAGTCATGGTTCCAGTGCCTGGACACATCTGGTGGAGCCTTGCAGTACTCACCAATTACATGTACCCAAATTGTCATGGTATGTGCCATGCTACACAATATGATCCTGCGAAAACATCTGCAGCAGGAACAGCATGGGGCAGGGCCAAACAGCCCCCCACCATTGCCAAGGCCTGCACAGGCACAGCGTGACTTGGAGGAGGAACAACCTGAGTCTGCCCCAGTAGGCAGAAGGAGGCGTGCCCAGTATGCCCTGGCCTTGGCAAAGAGACAACGCATAGCACATACACTGACTCAGTAGGAACCCTGGAAATGACACCTCTCTCTGACTCGCACATACAGTAAAAGGGATGCCTAACTTGACACTACCTGTTTTCAAACATGTATAGGGAGTGTACTATGTGCATCCGACACAGGCAGCCCTGCAGCACCACCTGAGGCATGAGTGCCCTATTTTACGCAATATAAAGCACTGCAAATTACATTTTACCAGTATTGAGCATATTTAAATACAATTGCGTGTAGCTGCTCACCGCGCGAACCAGCACAATGTTGGGCAACGTTGAGCAATTCTGGGCAATGTTGGGCAAAGACGGGCAAAGTCGGGCAAGGTCGGGCAAAGTTGAGTAAAGTCGGGTAAACACGCTCACACCTGCTTTACTGTTCCTTACGCAGTCTGGTCTGCCCAGCAGGAAAATAAAAAGCAGTGACAGGGCTCGAACTCAGGATACTGTGCACTATAGTCACAGTACAGAACCACTAAGCCATGACAGCATTTCGCTGGCACAGACACAACTTAACTCACTTACACATACCAGTTGGTGGGGGGGGGGTCACATACCTAACAGTCACAGCCAGCAGGAAAAATGTGCACAAACGCAAACACAAACAAATGCTGTATCATGCCCTCTGAAGAGGCATACGAGTAACCTCCCCCCAGGCCTATGCAGACAGATAACAGCAGGCCAGGCAGTGTGATGTGGGTTGGGTAGGCTATGAAGTCAAAAACTAATATGCATGTAATTGGAAGCTAAGGTCTGTAGTGCAGTGGTATGCCTCAAGCCAGTACAATAGGCAACAGTACAGACTGAAATGGAGTACATGACATAGCAGTGCAGGCCTAGCAAATGTGTATAAGTGCCAGGTGAACACTTCATCCTATGTACACCCACAGTAACAATCAGGTGTACCCCCCCAGGTAGAAATGTACAAATAATAGCTGTCCCCACTGTATGTAGAATGACTCATGGAAGCCCTGCAGGCACACTGTGCTTCATGTCGATGTACAACACAAAGGTGAGCCCTGAAGTAAAAACCAACTTGATTTTCACACACATATAGTATATATGCTCATACTGGGCATGCTCACACACTTAAACTAATTTAGCAAATTTCAGTCAGCAACATACCGAAAGGCCATACTGGGCATGCTCACACACTTAGGCCATGTCTGAGTACAGCAGTGGGCCACACATATCTGGCAGTTGCAGTTCTTACTCCACTATTCACCAATCTTACCTTGTGCACACACCTGTCATAATCAAACTATGTACTCCAAGTACTTAAGTTGTTCAAAGAAAGTGAAAAACCAAAGAAGATCAATAATACTCTGATCAGTATCATCAAGAAACAATGAGCACTTCTAACATTATCCAAGCCAGGGTCAAAGAGTCCATAGAGAATCATGAAGCTTTCTTTCGCTATGTCATAAATAACAATGTAAACTCATATATGTTCTGAGTCAGTGCAAACTGTAAATGAATACATGTACATGACTGACATTGCCAGCATCTTGTCAGACAGGTTCATACATATTTACCCCCTTCTCACTGACAAAAGGGCCCATTATCATACTTGGAGATTGTGAAAACCCAGAAATCACATATACAATGGTTAAACAGCTCTTTCCAAACCTAAAAACACAGTGTGTATGGGATAACATGGTTTCCCTGGCTGTGTCATATGTGAACTCCAAAACAAACAGACCCTGCACCTGAACAGTCTGTTGAGACTCACCGTCTATGCAGGATATGAAACTGTTGAATGGGTTACAGCAATGTTTGGCACACTCCACGAGTGTTGGTGCACAACAGACCATGGGCACTATTGTCTTGTACGCCTAATAAGCTTGATGTGCAAGGCCATAGAGTCCATCATTATAGAACTGATGAACAGAGCTATTGAGAGCCTACAAACACCCAACCCTACCCATTTTGGTTTGGTCAGGGGCAGATCATGGATCCTAAACCTGCTAGACAGTTTTCAAGGCAGTCACCCAGGACATGCATCAATGAAATGAGCTGCACATGGCCTACATAGACCTTGAAAAGCCCTTTTCCAACATCCCACACACATGTTGTATCCACAAAACCAACAACCTGTGCATAAACACGTATGTCATCTGATGGATTGCCAAATGGGGCACAGATAGATCCCACATGGTAAGAATTGTGGTCTCCTGTTCAAGCTGGTAACAACTTCTGTCCCCCATGGCTTAGTCCTGGGACCCCTCCTGTCTGATGTATACTTTTCAGAAATACAGTCAAACACGAGGGCTATGTTTAGCAAGGTTTGTGGATGACTGCAAAATGGTTGTCATAATCGATGTTTGGGACAACAGAGACATCCTTAAAAAGGGTCTCAGTCAGACAGATGTGGTGTCAAACTTATGGGCTCGAGCCACAGTCATTCAAATACCACATAGGTGCCAACACCCTAAATATGGAGGTAATAATAAGGGATCTATGGACACATGGATAATCATCACTACTTCCAGAAACACGTTCACAAAGTGGTTAGAAAATTATGCTATATGTTCCCACAAACTGCCAAGGTCTTTGCATGTAGGTCAAAGGAGGTTCCCTCTACTCATCAGTCATCATACCCATCATAGCGTACTACAACACACTTGCGATGAATCGGACTAGGCACCCTCAGCAGCTGGAACGACCAGTGACATACGTCAACAAGAGCATTACTGGCCTGAAACAGTTGCCCCATGCAACAAGACTGAATTTAACTCAGTATGTACTCTGTTGCATACTGCCTACTCAGGTGATCTCTGCCCAACATACAGGTCCATGTCCAATGCAGAATGGATGTGCATGTGCTATCTGAAGTAACCCCAAGCTCACTGTACTACATGCTCTAGGGATACCATCATCACAACAATAAATAGAACATGTTGGAGGGATACATTAATAACTCACAGGCTTCCCTTTCTTTGGAACAGGCTTCCTCCCAGCCTACATTAAGCTGAGTCCCTCACTGACACTCTTCCAGAGGAGCCTTGATGAGTGTATGTGAAACAGAACTGTCACACCATGGATCACTTCATCAGCTCTACTAGACAGAGGCCTAGGGAACTAACTCCATGGGTGGTGATAGCTGCACACTCTGGCCATACTAGTATATGCCTTCAGGCAGATAGCCTATTACCTACCTATGTACCTATATATATATATATATATATATATATATATATATATATATATATATATATATATATATATATATAGGGGGAACACAGTATAATAAGCCAAAGATGGATGGGCAGAGATGTGTGTAAGAGGGTGACCATGACAGGAAGCCATCCAGGACTGTCCCACCCAGCACACATCCCAATGGCACAAAAGACATGAGGTGCACATCTCACCCAGTGTGCATAACAGCCACCAGTATCTGTAAGCATTACAGTGTATGTGGTCCATGTGCCTGCTGTACAACATGACGGTACAATGAAGTACATATCTACTATCTGTAGACATGTACCTGTCACATAGTCTACTACATACCTATGAACCTATCTTCAGTAAGGCATATGTTAGCCTAGGCAAGTTGTGCAGCTTTCACCACCTCATTGGGTAGTCTCCCAAGCCCTCATTCTAATAGTTAGTATCCTAAGCCCCTTTCTAGTGGGGCTGCTGATGTGATGCCTGGCATGAATTGTCTGTTTCCCATCCACTCATCAAGGTTCCTATTGAAGAGTGTCAGCAAGGGGCTCTGTCTGATGCACATTGGGACTCTGTTCCACAGTAAGGCAAGTGTCTGGGATGGTACTCTATCTCACCAGCATGTTGTATTCATTGTTGTGATGAGGTTCATATCCCTGGAGTGTGTAGCGTGACTCAATTTTGTTATCTGTAGATGGAGCATGCTCAGCAGTTATGTGTTGGACATGGCTCTGTATGTTAGGCAGGGTGTGCCTCTGAGTAGATGGCATGCAACGAAGAACAGACTTAGTTTTACCAGTTGTGTTGCATAACACAACTGTTTGAGGCCAGTAATCCTCTTGGTGAGGTACCTCTGTGGTCTCTACAACTACTGGATATGCGTAGTCGAGTACATCCAAAATGATGCATTGTACTCAATGATGGGTCTGATGACTTAAGAGTAGAGGACCATCACTATCTCTTCGGATCCTGATGCAAACCCTTTGTTGATTAGGTGGGCCACATAGGATTTCCCAATCACTTTGGCAACATGGTTGTCAAAGGAAAGATGACTATCTACTTGTGTCCCCAGATCCCTTATTACCTTGTCAGTTTTAAGGGGGAAACACCTATGTGGTAGTTTGTGTGTACTTTGTTTTCACCAAAGGGGATAACTATGCATTCCTCCACATTGAGCTTGAGGCCATGATTCTAACACCACACATCTGTCTCATAGAGTCCCTTCTGGAGAATATTTGTGTCATCCGGGGAATCTATTATGGCAAACACTTTACAGTTCCCAGCAAACATAGTCAACCACAACCCTCCTGTGTTGGCATGTACATTTGAGAAGTCCATACCAAACAGGAGGGACCCCAGGACTGAACCCTGGGGGCCACCAGTTGTTACCGGTGTAGAGTCTGACATATAGCCAGCAACTCTTTGTTTGTGGAATCTATCTGTGAGCCAGTTTGCAATCCATCTTGTGATGTATGGATTCATGCCCAGGTTGGTGAGTTCATCTATGATACCTGACTGGGGAATGGTGTCATAGGCTAGGTAGGCTGTGTTGAGCTCATTTCAATCATCTGTAGCCTGGATAACGGTCTCAAAGAAATCCACACAGTTCAGGAGGAGTGATCTGCATATGATGAAGCCAAACTGGGTGTGGTCAACTGTGTGAAGGTTCACAATCTCTTTATTGTTGACTTCCATTATGATTGGCTCCATTGCCTTAAAGAGCAGACTCGTCAGGCTCATAGAGCATGAATGCCAAGGGGTTTTTGTGGCCCGACCCCTGTGGAGTGTGAAGAACATTGCTGTGCAACATTCTATGGGTACATATCCTGTACAGATCATGTAGAGAGAGGTGTAGGTATCCTTGATGAATATGGATACATCCCCACCCTATGTGCTATGATTCAGGTCCTGATGCTGGAAGGTATGATATGAGTAATATCCTGGTAGTGTTGGTGTGCTCTCTGGAGCCTTGAACTAGGTTTCTGTTATTGCACAGATATCAATATTCTCCATACTGAGATGTGCCTCGAGTGTATGCATCTGGAGGCTGAGGCTTCTGGCAATGAGTAGCATTTAGCTAACTTTGTGGTTATTTGTGTTGGTTATGGGGTTTGGTTTGTCCTGAATGACCGGTGTTCCACACCTGAAGTCAACGGCTCATTGGTCCCATCTGACCATAAGCTAATTACCCTACATATCCACATTCTGGACCCACCCCCCATCAAGGAAACCATGTTAAAAAATGTCTCCAAAGCCAACTTCATTCTTCTTAAGACAGAAGTGCTGAACTTCAGGACACCCATGCAGATGGACAATACTGTTAAGACTACTGAATCCTTCACAATTGCACTTTATAAGCACTTAAATGAGTGTATGCATCATGCTATCCCAAACAGAACCAAGATGCTATCCTCCAAGAAAAGGAAGCCAATCTGGTGGTCCCCTGCCATAAACAAACTGCACAACAGAAGGAAGAAACTGTTGCAAAAGAGGGTAAATTCCAATGAGTGGAGGAGCTCCCTGGTCAGCCTCAGGAAGAAGCTGCGATCCCTGATAAAATCCTCCAAAGCTAGTTACAAAAATAAAGTCGACACTGATTCTAAAGACAACCACAGAGCATTCTATAGTTATGTCAAGAATCTCAATGGCAACACTCAGATCTGCTCTGAGTTACAGCACAATGGCACTAAATATACAGACCCAACTGATATTGCCAACAGCCTGGCAGATAGGATCAGAGCTAACTTTACACCCCCTCTCACCCATGAAAGAGCACATCTCTATAATGGAAGAATACAAAGTTGCTGTCATCATGGCTGCACAGGTAAAAACTTCTCTCCAAAGCCAAGAACACAGCATCCATGGGACCAGATTACATCCCAGGCTGCGTTCTACATGAACCACAGAACAAACTGGCCCCACACCTACATACCATGTTCAATCATAGCCTCACTTCAGGCTTTGTGCCTTCTGAATGGTGCACAGTGACAGTTATCCCACTACACAAGGGTGGAGCCACCATGGACCCAGAGAACTAGTGCCCCATTAGCCTGATGAGCCTGGTCTGCAAGGCCATGGAACATATCATCGTGGAACTTATAAACAAAGACATTGGTAATCTCCAAACTCTGGACCACAACCATTTTGGGTTTGTAAAAGGCAGATCGTGTCTCCTAAACCTGATAGACCTCTTTGAAGCAGTCACCAAAGCTGTAGACTAGGGTAAGGTGGTTCACACAGCCTATCTAGATCTTGCCATGGCTTTCAACACCATCCCCCATTCTGGAATTATGGATAAACCCACTAAACTAGGTATAAATCCCTATGTCACAAGATAGGTTGCCAACTGGCTGACTGACACAACCCACAATGTGAAAGTAGCAGACTCAAAGTCCGACTTTGGACCAGTGACAAGTGGAGTACCACAGGGTTCAGTCCTGGGTCCTGTCCTGTTTGGTATCTACTTCCCTGAAGTACAGATTAACATGGAAGGTCTCTGGCTAATGAAGTTCCCAGATGACTGCAAACTAGGAGCCATAATCGAGACTACTAACGATGTGGACATCCTACAAAAGGGCCTCACTGAGACAGATGCTTGGTGTCAAAGCCATGGCCTCAAGCTCAATGCCAAAAAGTGCATTGTCATCCACTTTGGTAAAAACACTGTACCCATGAACTACAACATAGGTGGTAGTATACTTAACACCAAAAGTGTGATAAGATACCTTGGGACACAGGTGGACAGTAGACTCTCCTTTGATAATCACATCGCCACAGTAGTCAGGAAATCCTTCTATGGGGCACACCTCATCACAAAAGGTGTCTCATGCAGAATAAAAGAGGTCATTGTTCCCCTCTACTCATCACTCACTAGATCCATTATAGAGTACAATGCCCCTTTCGCTATGTACCTCACAAGACATCTACAACAACTGGAAAGCCTGCAGAAATACCTCACAAAGAGGATTAGCAGCCTCAAATACATGCCATACACAGACCATCTCAAAACACTACAGCTTTACTCTGTCACATATTGCCTACTCAGAGGTGATCTCTGCTTAACATACAAAGCTATGTCAAACACAGAGCTGTTGGACATGCTCCACTTAAAGAAATCCCAATCCCTCCGAGCGTCGGCCCCAAAACCCAGACTGAAATACTAAAGGAGGGGGTGTATCCATTTTCATAAAGGATACCCACACTTTCATGTTAGTGGCACAGCACGAGGCCTTGGAGACCATGCAAGTGCAACTAACATTGGGCAAGGCTGCTTATCAGATTGCAGCCTGCTATAGATCACATACCTTGTCTCAGGACCCTCACTCAGTATTCCTGAGAACACTGGGAAATATAAAGGTCCTACCAAACACCATGATATGAGGAGATTTCAATGACACAAACAGTGACTGGGAAAATTACTCGAGTACAAAGTCCTTTTCCCAATGCTTCCTAAAGTTTATAAACTCAAACGGCCTGGAACAGTTGGTCACCACGCTCACTACAGGTGACAACATACTGGACCTGATCATCACCAACATGGGGGATCAGTGTTCCACACCAGAGGTAAACCCCTTGCTGGTAATATCAGATCATGAAGTAATCACACTGGACATCCACATCCTGACTCCCCCCCAGTCAACAAAACCACTGTGAAAAACATTTCAAAAGCAAACTTCACACTTCTCAAGACCGAAGTGGAACGTTTCAAAGCCCCCTTGCTACAGGATAATGCTATCCAATCTGCAGAATCCTTTACAAGTGCATTCTATGAGCATCTACAGGGATGCATGGATTGAGCCATCCCAATTAAAACCAAGACTCACTCCTCCAAAAAGAAGAAACCAATCTGGTGGTCCTTGCCCATAAATAAGCTTTACAACAGAAGGAGGAAACTAACACATGATAGAGCAAAATTCCACAAAGGAAAGGCATCACTGATCATTATTAGCAAGAAACTACGATCGCTCATAAAATAATCCAAGTCCAGTTTCTAAAGAAAAATTGCCAAGGAATCTATAGATAACCCCAAAGCCTTCTTTAGCTATATCAAATATTTAGGTGGCAACTCTCAGATATGCTTTCAGCTACTGCAAAATGACAAAAAATACACTGAACCAACTGACATTGCCAACATCCTGGTGGGCAAGTTCAGTGCAAACATCACCCCCCCTCACCCCCAAAAGGGCCCGTGTCCATCCCAGAAGAATGCAGAGCCCCAGACTTCATGGACATGCAGGTAAAAACAGCCCTCTCCAAAGCTAAGAACACAGCATCAGTGGGACTGAATGGTGTCCCAGGCTGCATCTTACACGACCTCCAAAAGGAACTAAACCCTCACCTACATTCACTGTTCAGACTCAACCTTACCACAAGCTATGTACCCAAAGAATGGTGTACAGCAACAGTCATCCCGCTCCACAAAGATAGTGCCACAACAGAACCTGGGAACTATTGCCCTATAAGCCTGACCAGCCTGGTCTGTAAAGCTATGGAGCAAATTATCATGGAACTCAGAGACATTGGGAACTTCCAGATACTGGACCCTACCCAATTTGGCTTTGTTAAAGGCAGATCCTGCCTTCTAAACCTGGTTGACTTCTTTGAAACAGTAACCAAGGCCATAGATGAAGGGAAGGTAATCCACACAGCCTACCTGGACCTCACTAAGGCCTTTTACACCATTCCCCACTCTGGCATCATAAACAAGCTTACCAGCTTGAACATTAACCCCTATGTCACGAGATGGGTGGCCAACTGGCTCATGGATAGAACACACATGGTCAGAGTTGCAGGTGCCATGTCCGACTCTAAACCAGTCACAAGTGGCATCCCACAGGTCTCAGTCCTGGGACCCCTCCTGTTCAGTATATACATCTCTGAGGTACAGGCAAGCAGGGGAGGACTATGGCTGACCAAGTTCCCAGATGACTGTAAACTGGGGGCCATAATCGACTCTCTGGCTAACACAGACCTCCTCCAGAAAAGTCTTACAGAGACAGATACCTGGTGTCAAAACCATGGCCTCAAGCTGAATGGCAAAACATGCATAGTCATCTCCTTTAGAAAAAACAAAATGCCCACAAATTACCACATAGGTGGTAATCCTCTAGGTACAGAAAATGTAATTAGGGACCTGGGGACACAGGTAGATAGTAACCTCTCCTTTGATAATCACATTGGCAAAGTGGTTAGTTATTCCTTCTCTGTAGCCCACCTAATCACAAAAGGGTTCACCTCTAGATCAAAAGAGGTCATTGTGCCCCTCTACTCATCACTCATTAGGCCCATAATAGAGTACAATGCCCCATTTGGTATGTAGCTTAATTGGCACATGCAACAGCTGGTAAGAGCACAGAAGTACTTCACCAAGAGGATCATGAGCCTCAAAGAGATGCCCTATAGAGCCCGACTAAAGAAACTCCAGCTCTACCCGGTTGCTTACTGCCTGCTCAGATGTGATCTATGCCTGACGTATAAGGCCATGTCCAACCTGGAATTAATGGACATGCTCCACCTCAAGAAAAACAAATCTCTTAGAGCCTCACGCTCCGTGAATTAAACCTCAGCAAAGCAGTAAACAGGACGTGCTGGAGGGATAGATTCCTGTCCCAGAGACTTCCCTCACTCTGGAATAGAATCCCAGTTGATGTTAGGCAGAGCCCCTTGCAGACTCTCTTCAACAGGAATCTTGATGAGTGGATGGGAAATTGTAAATTTACCCCTGGGATCACTTCAGTGGCCCTGCTAGACAGAGGCCCAGGAAACTAATTTAAAAGGGAGGCGAAAGCCAACACATTCTGGCTAGGCTTATAAATGCCCTTGGGCAGATAGCCTAGTACCTACCTATGAAGCTACACACTCTAGAGACCTAAACCTTGTCACCACAATAAACAGAACATGCTGGAGGGATAGATTCCTGTCTCACAGACTTCACATGCTCCAGAGTAAACTACCTATCTATATCAAACAAAGCTCTTCATTAGCACTCTTCAAGGAAAATCTTGATTATTGGATGGGAAATAGGAAATTCACCCTGAGGATCACTTCTGTGTCTCTGCACGACAGTGGCACAGGAAAATAAATTTCTTGGGTGGCAAAGGCCAGGGTATCTTTTTGGCTGGCCTTGAATAGCCCCCAGGGCCGATAGACTAGTATCTACCTATGAACCTATGAACCTTTGAGCCTTGCCTAAAAAAGGTAATATGGGGACAGCACGAGCCTTGGCCAGTATTCAGAAGCATAGGGGTGACGGGTGCAGACCATCTGTAGTGAAGCAACAAGGCTTGTCTATCATGTCATCACAGGCAGACAGAGACTGGATCACCTTTGAATGAAACCAGAAGCTCAGCCAATTGTTGAAGTTTAGCATCTTTCTGTTATATTGCAGTATCATGTAGGTGAAGGTAAGATGCTACTCAAGGTTTGACCCTGTGTGTGCCAGCATGTGGTGCATCAACCCATATATGACATGGTCATGGCCTATGCATACAATACACTCACAATACACCTAGTATGATAAGCCTGCTGAGGTTAGCAAATGTGAAAAAAAACCTTTGTGCAAACTGTCAGCAAGTAATGCCTGTATTGCACCCTGTAACTCCATATTGCTTGCTGAAGTGTAAAGATGTACTTAGTTTGGATTAAGAACACCGCACTTGCCAACTGTGTGTGTCTCCCTGTGGAGAAGCAACCTTTTTGGAGACTACTCAAACACCTTAAAAGTGGTATACTCATCTTTGTCAAGTCCGATGATGTCACTATCCTACAAATATACCTGTGGAAAGATGAAATCCCAGCAATTTTTATAGTGCATTGTGTAAATGCATACTGCTGTAGTATCATAATATAGTTAGGTAGGGATTTGAATCCTGCACTTGCCAACTGTGTATGTGTGTCTCCCTGGGGGGAAGCAACCTTTTTGGAGACTACTCAAACACCTTAAAAGTGGTATACTCATCTTTGTCAAGTCCGATGATGTCACCATCCTCCAAGTAGACCTGTGGAAAAGTGAAATCCCAGTAATGTGTATAGTGTGTCGTGTAAATGCATAATGCTGTAGTATCATAATGTAGTTAAATAGGAGTTTGAATCCTGCACTTGCCAACTGTGTGTGCATGTGTGTCTCCCTGGGCAGGAGCAACCTTTTTGGAGACTACTCAAACACCTTAAAAGTGGTATACTCATCTTTGTCAAGTCCGATGATGTCACCATCCTACAAATAGACCTGTGGAAAGGTGAAATCCCAGTAATGTGTATAGCGTGTCGTGTAAATGCATACTGCTGTAGTATCATAATGTAGTTAGGAAAGAGTCTGAATTGTGCACTTACTGAATGTGTGTGTGTGTCGGTGTGTGACACTGTTGACCAATGTAGAGTGGGTTTTGATTTTTATAGTGTATGACATCTCACAATGACAACTGTATGTGCATTACACATGTAAGGTAGCTGTGGGGCAAATCCATATACATACATGTGACCTCAAGAATTTTATAGGTGGGTACTCTGCTTTCTCCATGAACGCATGTGTTATCTTTGCCAGAGCATGCTGGCACTTTCCAGAACTTAGGTCACTTCTGTATGCTTGTGACAAGCTTAGCCACTGCAGTGATCCCTGAGCTATGGCTTCCGTTTCACATCCATTCATCACAGTTTCTATTGAATAGTGTGAGTGAGGGTTTATGCTTGAGGTATATTTGAAACCTGTTCCAAAACAAGCAAAGTCTGGCAAAGATGACTAATCATTATAGGTGTGAAACAACCTCTGTGGATCTGCATGCAAACCCTTTATTGCTTATGTGCACTACAGAGAGATTTCCAAAACCCTTTGGTAATGTGATTATCAAAGGCGAGATGACTTAACACATGGCTCTATGAATACATTAGAAACAGTTCCACATTTTGGGGGCTACTACCTATGTGGTACTCTGGGGATACTTTGTTTTCTAAAAGTGGATAACTATGCTTTCTTAGGCTTATAGCTTTACAGCATGAGTTTGACACCAGGTATCTATCTGTATGATACCCTTTTGGAGGATGTGTGTGTCATCTGGAGAATAAAGTATAGCCCACAGTATGCATTTTCATCAAACGTGGGCAAACATATCCCTACTGTGTTTGCTTGTACCTAAGAAAGCTATATGCCAAACAGGAGTGGTCCCAGGACTGAGTGCAGGTGAATACCACTTGTTACTGGCATAGAATAGCACATGGAGGCTGCAATTACTGTGTGTCCAACATTTGTACGTCAGTTGTCAAGCCATCATCTAACAATCGTTTATGGTCAGTCTGTTGAGGTTATGTGTAATACCAGTATGTGGGATGGGTATGATTTTCTGGTGAGCTATAGCTTGGCTGTGTTGACATCCTCTCCCTCACCTATAGCCTTGTTGACTGGCTTGAAATCTACTAGGTGTAGGAGCCATGATCTGGACTTTAGAGAACCTAAGTGGGTATGGTGCAGTGTTTGCAGGTTCATAATGTCTCTGTTAATGAGTTCCATAATGCTGTGCTCCATAGCCTTCCAGATAACATTGGTCTGGCTTATAGGGTGAGAGTTTCCAGGACCTGTTGTAGTTCTACCCTTAATCAATTTATGTTAACATTTGCACTGGGTGTGACGAGGGTGGACAGGTTTAAGAATAAGTATATTAGAGGGTCCGGACAGGTTTGAAGGTTAGTAGACCATGCCAGATAGGCAGGATTAAGTTGGTTTGTACATGTGCTGAGGAGGGATGCAGAGTATATTGTGAAATAGATGCTAAGGATGAAGCCACCAGGTAACAAGAAAAGAGGAATGCCTAAGATGAGGATTATGGCTGTGGTGAGAGAGGACTTGCAGGTGGATGGTGTGACAGTGCAAGATGCATAGGGCAGGAAGACATGGAAACAGATGATGTACTGTGGCGACCCCTAATGGGAGCATCTGAAAGGAGAAGAAGACGTTGTAGCTCAACGCTTGTGGACTGTGAACACCATTACCGTACATCATTTCACATATGTAACCTGTATAGAGGCTCCATCTGGGCAGAGCATTTAGGTGAGTGGTGACTTCATATGTCAGCTTGTGTATGACACAGCCAGGGACACTGTCCAGTACCATTGCCACTGTGGTGTGGACCTTGTTAAAGAGATGTTTTAACTAGAATGTCTGTGAATCATCAGGTATTACATTCTGCAGGTCTGGAAATGTGGCCCTTGTATAGCGAAAGGGTGGTGAAATCCGCATTCAAACTGTCTGACAAGGAATTGGTAATGTCAGTCAGATAAGTGTACTTTGTGACCATTTACATTAACTGTGACCCAATCTGAGATTTCCCCTGTAGATTATGAACAACAGTAAATACAGCTTTAGTGTTGTCTTTGGAATTGTTGCCATTTTGTATTTTGAAGCTTGCCTTGTATGTTTATTGAGGGATTGAATTTTCCAAATGATACTGGCCAGAGAGGTTATCCCTTGTTGGTATGTAACTCTTTTTTGGTATAACATCACACCTTCTATTATATATTTAGTTTCTGGCAGGGGTCAATGAGACTAATGCACTTTTACTGTATAAGTGAGAATTTCTTGTGTTTGAGATAGCACAATCCATGCAACCCTGTAGGTGAACAGTGTGCATTAATACATGATTATGCAGCTGGGACACTGTTAACCTTAGTAATGCAAACCAATGACAGATAGGAACAAAAGCATCACCCACAGCACAGTGTCAGCCCGTGTCATACACACATGCATGCTCAAGTTCCAAAACGTGTGTAGTACAATGCATACTGGCCACCAATAGAAACTATGGAGTGTTAACACTGGCCAATACAGGGCATGTCACCATGCCCATGTGTCCAATATGCACGTGCATGCAGACAGTGCACCTCCACCATGTTCACAAATGTACACCTGCAAACCTGTGCTGCACACACCCCACACTTACTGTCCACTGTATAACACATGCTGACACAACTACACACATCAGCCAAGTGGCACATGGGCAAACAAAACACCATTGGAATAAACACTGGTGGAAACAATACAACATTGCTAATTACAGCTTTAATGGATCATGCCTGCTTAGCTACACCTGCAAGGATATCATTACACTTTACTGCTGACAACATGCTACACATTCAACCATTGCTATACTTTATCAAAGTCACCCTGTGCATCAGCACCATGTTAGCCTGTTCCTGCATCAATGTTACAGATGACAGGAGGTAGCACAGGTTTCATCATATGCACAGGGTGTGTTGTTGGTTTGCCAGAGGCCTACACTGAGCCATACAATCGACATGTGTGTGTGAGTGTGTGTATAAGAGCCATGAGTACTGTGATCAGCCAATGTTGATGTAATGTGTGCGGGTATGTGTTTGCCCTAGGTTTCTGGTTTATGTGTGTGTGTCTGCATGCACACAGTTCCACCATGTGGCTGCCATATACGGGGATTTGTGGGACAGCTACAGACTATACCTGGCAGGCTTTACAGATCACCATCTCTGGCCATGGATACGGGACCTGTGCCTGGCAGGGGTGCTACAGACAGTATCAGGTACTAATCCAGACTGGGTACTATCTTCAGAGGTTGACATATGTCCACTGGATCCAGGTCCCTGCTGGGACTGGCCAGAGCCACATGCACGTGGTCTTCTAGGATGGTCTATGGACAGCCCCCCAACATTGCTGGGGCTGGTACTGGCAATACAGGAGTGGCTGTGACTTGCTGGACGTCCACGGTGACCTCCAGTTGCTGATGTTGCTGGCATACATCCACGTCGACGTCTCAACCATCCCACACTGCCCTGACACATGGACATGACATTTTGTAGGACATCCAATATCTCACCCCAACATCTATCAATGACCTCAGTGTAATTACGTATGGCACCTGCTAGGTGACGGATACTGTCATTTACAGAGGTGTTATGAGCCCTCTGTGCCCTTAATCCCTGTCTGGTGTACTGCTCCATTCGTGCCAGTGCCTCCATGACAGCCTGAAACATGCGTGTGGTTGAAAGAGTTGTGGCACGTCTGCCAGGGGCATGATGACCAGCAGTGCTTTGACGAGAACCCCTGGGCATCTGCCTATGTGGTACCATTCCAGACATCTGGCTATGGCTGCTGTGTCCTGATACATGTGCCATAGATACCACACTGTCCTGGCCAGTGCCAATCATACACTGTCCCTCAGCTAAGGGCAGTGGTGATGATGGATGTACAGGCAGTATGACTGTGTGCATGGATGGGGTGGAGACTTATGTACCGCCAATTGGTGGCCCAATAACAGACCCTGACAAACCTGCCTGTGCCTCAGCATACGTATCCTCATGATCACTGTCTGTCTCAGTGACATCAGGTTCCCTGCTGTACTGTACCAGCCCCACCTCAGCACCTGTGAGATGAAAACAGGAAACACACTTTAAGACCTGAACATGATGTCAGACCACATGCACACATGCACATGCACACATGCACACATGCACACATGCACATGCTCACATGCGCACATGCACATGCACACATGTGCACATGGACACATGCACACATGCACAGACACAAATACAGTCCTCGCAAAAGCAGACACACACACACACACACACACACACACACACACACACACACACACACACACACACACCACCAGCAATCTCAGAATATACACAATAGCAGGTGATGGTGGGGTACAGTATCACAAACAAAACAGTCATATCACACATGTCAGCATGCAGGACATGTGTTGCTCAACAGCATGCAGTTCAAGTGTAGATAATCCTTGTTACTAACACTATACATGGCTTTGATGCATGTGTTTTATTATTAGGTGATTGGCCTCCCCCTGGAACGCAATGTATTCATGGACACAACATTGCTGTGCAAGTATTCAAAACTCTGATATTTACTGTGCACCATAACTCACAGGTCTACATACCATGGTTGGATGTGTATGTCTGTGTCAGATAGGTATCCAATTCTGATTACAGCCTCTGTGTCTTTAGCAAATAATTGTGGACACAGTTTTAGCACATGCATGATGAGTATTCATACAACTTCATCAGTGGTGCATGTATAATTGATAAAATACCATTCGTCCACATACCCAATGTACAGTAGTTATGGTGAGTGTAGATCATATTGTGGACATGCCAGTATCATCCATGACATGGCATGCTAAAACACAACTGCATATTTAAACATCACACATACCCAATGTGTGTCATATGACCTAGCCACTCAATAGCATCACAAAACATATATGTGTCAGTTGTGCAAATGGTGATTGGTATGCATATTGTTTAGAGGTGCATATGTTTGCACACACACAACATTGAGGTGTATAGCAATGAAAGCTATGTGTAGCACTGTGGTTACAATAACTGGATGGGGTATAGTACCATAGACCATCATCATGAAGCATCGTGTGGTCACTCAAGGCTACAAATGTTTCCCAAACCAGTACTAATCATGCTGTACTGGAACTGTACTACCTTGGCTACATTCACCATTTCATAACCAGTTGTTACATGGGTTTGTAAGGAGGCCAATAAGGAGCATTCCCTGACATGAATGTTTAGTGTGTTGCAGAGTGTTTAAATGCCCCGTGATAGGCCTCTACCCCTCAGGTATATTATGTGTAATGTATGGATGAGATTTTGGATACTGGAGTGTGTCTTTACAGAGGGTTTGTGAATCCTTTATGTGTAGCATGTTAAAATGCTCTGTGTATGACATAGTTGTGTATGTTATGTGCATGTTGAGTATCAACTTTCCCTATCCAATGGTCACTACAGTGTAGCCACATTTGTTTGAGATGATCTGGGTGCTGCATGTGTTTGAGGTAGCTAATCACATTAGTGGGATGTGCATGGTCTTACACCAAACATGCACAGCATGCATTATGGGTAGGTGTGTTACATGTGTACATGGCCTACACCTTAACTATGATGTGCACTTTTTATTTACAATATTAAATGTAGAACACACTCACCAGCATCTGCCCGCTGCCTTGATGTCACCCCAGAGGGACCTTCATAGAGATGAGACAGTTTGTCAGTGGCCACAACTGTGGCATTGCTACTGTGTGTTTGTAATCTTACAGTAGAACAACAGTTTATATTCACAGGCCTACAGATTATGTTCCAAATGATCAGTATTGCACAACAACAGGCTCCACATCTTCTAACTACACACTCCACATTTCACATATGCATGATCTACCAAAACAGATAACAGTAGTCTACAGATATGCCATGTTACCTGCATGCTCCATGTGTGGTTGCTGGGTGGCTCCAACCTCCATCATGGTGCATGTCTGCTGCTGTTGTTGGGCAGGTGCCACAAGGCTCAGGATCAGCTCCTCCACTCTGTTGAGGGGGGGTAGATATTAACACCACCTCCTGTTGTAAGCTGTTGTCCCCACACATCAGAAGCACACTGACGGACATGTCTGAGTAGATCACTGCAGTGGTGGCGTACCTGCTCATATGTCCGGTTATGCAGGCCTACCTCATTGACCCTCCGGACAACATCTTGCCACATTGCAGTGCGCTCCTGCTGGTTCTGGCTGGTTCGTGAGAACACTAGACTGCAGTGCTGAATCATACAGCTAGTAATGATCTCATCAACAGCACTACTATAGCTGGGATTTCTATGATGTGCCATGATCCCTGGAAGACATAAAGAAAAAATATGTCTGAGCAAGTCATATGGCACATTTAACATTATACAGTACAGATATCACTGAACTACCATATATATTAACCTATTAGCTAACTGAGAGTGAAACACTTTAACTAGCACTTATCACTGCTCACCCCACAACTGCTTGAAAGTGCCTTGCTCACTCTATCTAATGAACCATGTTCTGCACAGCAACAAAATAAAATCACTATATAAGACTATACAAGAGTACCTGGCACACTGTATGCAACACAACGCACCACCTAGCCACAGCAGATATACATCAAGCTGATGTGTAAAGAAATATGTCATCCATCACAATGAGTGTAAGGTCCAGAAAATGTATTACTATTATACCACACAACTTGTTAATGGCAAACTAGTGGCCAAAATATGTGCACAATTGGGAATATAGGTCACATACTGCTGTAGTCCACTACAAATGTTGCTAGATATGCAGTTATATGTTTTACCACATATGACAGAGGACATGTTACAGACATACCCACACAGACATCAGACATAATTACAGGACACAAAGTTATGGCAACCCAGATAAGCATTACGTGTGTACTATACAGTACTGTGTGTCATTACTTACAAAACATTAATCTTGGGGAATGTAATCTGTGATGAATACAGGGACCACACAAAACAGTGGATGCAAGCAATGTGGACATACACAATACTTTGCTGTACAGGCCCAGAGCTTCATGTAGTACTACAGTACACACAGGATTTGGATTCAACATCAGTGCCAATCAATAATCATAGATGTAGTGCTTTAGCCTCCAATGACACACTCCAGTTAAAACCAAGGGACTTAATCACACAGTATGCCATAGCACTTTTTCTGCCTAGCAACAGAATACACAGCTTTTGCTGGGATCAAAGCAAGGACCCATAATACCATGACATAAAAAGTTTCCCACTAAGCTATCCCACAAATACATATCTTTGACGTATTCACAAACACATTGACCACCACAGTCAGTCAACAGTACAGAGAATCTATTGCAACAAGTAGATGTAGGTGTGTATGAGTATATATGACTCTCTCTCTCTCTCTCTCTCTCTATATATATATATATATATATATATATATATATATATATATGTATATATATATATATATATATATATATATATATATATATGTAGGCACATATACATTTCACCTTTCATAGTGGGAATATCAATTATACAAAGAATGTGAGGTGTACAGTAATGCAATAATATTGCACAGTCTTGTGATAAATGCATTGAAAGTGTTCACAGCCCAGGTAGCTTTAGCAGGTCTCACTGGCTTCAACATTGCAAAATGAACAAACTGCCCACACTGTTTAACCACCACATGTCATATACCAGCACTGTATGCTGTCTTGTTCGTCACACACTTAAACCTACATACAAATATGCACATACTAACCTTCACCAACATATATATTTCCACCCTTCAGAAACAGTTGCAATATGTCCCCTGCTCTATGCACATAAACAGATGTGAATATATATGACACATATATATTTCTCTGTATGTGTGTGGCATACACACAAAAGGTCCACACTGTTGTAAGTCCCTGGACTTCACAGCTGAACTGTTGGGCCTTGCTGCAACACAAACAGGTGTCACATGTGAACACACACTAACATTAGAGGGGGTATATATAGCTACAAATGCTAGATAAGCATACTAGACTGCTACAGCAGTTGCCAATGCTAAGCTACACTTTAATATGACTATCATGCATGTGTTGCTCTGTCACACCCATGTTTATATAATGGCAGCACTAATCCCCCCAACAGCCATTGGCCACACTACTGTACAGAACACAGATAACATGGATCAGATTTTTGACATTTAATGCTGAGCTACACATTTCACAGGTATGTCTCACTGCCCACAGGTACACACTGTATTGTCCATAGCAGTAGTTAAGCAGGACATCTGTGCATAGATAAGTACTGCTGCCACATATGAATGGTTCACATTATGTAGACTACTCTTCCAAAACATCTACTACATGCCAGTAAATACATATGTGTCACACACCTTTCCTTTGTATGATTTGGTATTATTTCTTTTTCTTTTTCCATTTCTCTGTCTCTCTCTCTCTCTCTCTCTCTCTATCTGTCTCTCTCTCTGTCAGTCTCTGCAATAGAGTGACTGAGTTTGTTGGCAGCGTTTGCAGCCTGCTTTTGTAGGTATTTGCACATGAGCATGTGATGGCCTCTGCACCAATTAGTGGCCACCATTTGCTAATTGCATGCAGCCTGCTGTGTAGTAATTGCAGTAATCACTGTCATAGCAACCCAGTACTATAAATTGCTAACTCAGGTAGGCGTGGCCCTTTCAGCTTTCCAAGATGGAGATCATCCTTGTTTGCTGTCGGCATCATTGTTTAAGACAGAAGGTTGGTATAGTTCTTATATCAGAAGCCAGGGGTGTAGCCAGTGATTTACAATTTGTACTCAGACCTAAATGTTGCTGCTTCCAGTACATACTTGTCAGTGTAGAAATGTACTCACCCCTCAAAATGCTAACACAAGATACATGGGAGGATGTACTTTCTTTTCAAATTTTACAATTAACTGCCATACAAAGCTAGTTATTGAGATGTATTCCTTTGGCACAAGAATTGTTTGTGAACTGCTATACTGTGAATATTCATTTACTCAGTTCTAAACAGTTTGTGCTTTTTTAGTGTTGACATTAGCACAAGCTGCTCAAGAAAACTGGACACATTTCAGTGCAGTGAGTATGCTTACCTACATCCTTGGTAGATCCTGCACACACAGGTATATTCTACATTTGGGTAGGGGTGCAGAAGTACAGAGAGCATAAGTATTATTGTGTGAATTTTATCTTGCTGGACTTACAGGGTTCCTGTATACATGTTAGTTTATCAAGGCAAGTAGTCTGTCTGCATAACTCCCAACTGTGGACCTATCCACATGACAGCCAGAGATTAGCCTGTTATTCTTTGTCTGTGCACCACACAGGTCTTTTCAGCACTAGAACAATGTCATTGTTACAGTTGGTTGCTACCAGTACATGGCTACATCCTTTTGTATTTCAGAGTTGTATTGCTACATAAGGGTATGCTTCCGGAACTCCTTCCAAAGCTATTTGCACAATGTGTAACAGCAGAAAGGCTGCTATGCCTCTGCGTTTCTGCCTCTGCCAGACCTCTCAAACACTCAGGTACATATTTGAAAAGACTCAGGGAAAAGTAGAGAAAAAGTCAGGGACACCTTTAAAATATTAGTGCCATTAAGTTGAGACTTTGAGAGAACCAGAGCATGTGGATTAATACACCTTTTCTGAAGTAAAAGAAGTGTCTAACTCTTAATTATTGTCATTACTCATTACGTGTAATTCACCAGGGACAGAGCTAAAATTTGTTTCAAAATTAGGGACATCCCTGAAAATTAGGGACATTTGGGAGGTATGTCCTCTGCCCTAATTAGATATGCCAGTGTTTGTCCTGCTGTGATACTGTATGGGGTTTGTAAAGTGATGGTGTAACATTATTTCCTGCTAGAATGGCTGCTTCTCTTATCACAGTCATGTAATGTAATCCCACAACTGTTGGTAAAGATCCGCAGAACAAGTTGTGTGGTATGGCATTCCTATTTTTCCTTTACATTCACTCATTCTGATGCATGATATATTTATTTCAGCACCAAGCTGTTGTATAGCTACTGTGGCTTAGTGGTACTTCATGCAGTGTAGTGTGTATAAGGTCCCAGGTTTGAGACTGACAGAGGTGTTTTATTTTGCTGCCGAGCAGAACAGGGGCCCTCACATACAGAGTGACTAAGGCACTTTTAAGCAGTTGTAAGCGGGTTTGCACGGGTTTGCGTAATGCTTAGCTAAGCGCAAACACACACACCCTCGCACACACCCACTAACTACTGCTTAATAGTGCTTACTCCCGCTAACCCTCACACTCATTTCTTTCAAAGAAAATGGGGTGATAGGAAAGTGGTGAAAAAGGGGTACAGAGAGGGAAAGACAGTAGGGGAAATAGCTCGGGGTGTGCAGGATGGGTGTAGGGAAAGTCCATAGCTGCCCATTTCTTTAACAGCAACAGCTGTGCATATGGAATAAATTTGGAGATAAATATGAAACCTTCAATCCCTGAGAGAGGGGTGAGGACAACAAAGTATGTTGTAATGACAATTAAATTACATTTTATGTGTCCAGGGTACATGTGTGCAAAATGGGCAGCTATGTATGGGGCGTAATTTTTTTGGGAGCAGATTGCCCTTTTTTGTTTTTCAAGTGAGAGTGGAATGTGGGGTAGGGGAAGTAGGTATATTTGGGGAGGTAGGTTGGGGAGGTAAACAGACAAGACAAAGAAGACGCATACAGGGGTGGAATATGACACATGTGGTGGGTGAACACCATTGACGGGGAGGGATGTTTGGAAATCGCAAGCCCATGATCCCACAGATGGCAACAGTGGAACTGAGATCCCCACCTACGAGCAGTCACCACTGCACTTTCACAGCCCAGAGGGTGGCTGTGGTGGGGCTGTGTAGGAAAGGCAGGCTGACCCAGGAGTTGTGCCACTCATGCCTCAAGCTGGCATAGAGGTTCTGCAACAGAACGCTCAATCTCAGTACGCACCACAGCCCGGACCATTCAAAGGGTGATAGGTGGCCCTCCTCCGCCCACACTTACATGGGGGGGGCAAGCCCCATCCCCTGCAGTGCTTACACCCGAAGGTGGCACAGGGCCAACAGAGGAGGAGGAGGTCCCAGGCTGGGAACTGGACCTGCTGGTGCCAGGTGCCATGGCCAGCTGAGGTGGGACAGGTGGGTCCACTGGGACAGGCCTTCCCATACGAACTATGTTTTGGAGAATTTAATAAAGATATGGGTTAGTAACAGTCAACACCATTCCCATTTAGTTATAACATCATGCAGAAGTATTCCCATTAACCCAACACACCAGAGTTTCAACTGTTGAAAGGCAAGCATAACACATGCATATATAGAACAATAGTGGACATTACAACAACATGCAGGTGTAATTGATGGCAACAGGCCAGCAATATTGTGGTATTTGAACAGGGCACATGCATAGAAATGAATGCAAATATTTATAAACCAATAAGACACATGTCCCAACAAATGTTTTGAGATTAGACATACCCATTGAGGTGTGGAATTGCATTTTTTATGCACATACAGTAGGGTGGAAAAGATAGCTCAATTAACAACTTATATATCCTTCTAGTTTACACTGCATTCCTATTAACTGCAGTTATATGTCCCTTACATGTATTATTACACTACCCACTGTCCTTCTATTGTGCAATTGGATTTTGCTAGATTATTATATACATGAGCTGTATCTGACATACAAACTGTCCAGGATGCAGATGTTACTGCTACATATTTTGAGAGTTGCTCACACACACTACTGCTATGATGGTACACTGACAGCTGTACTTTCATATAATTATCTAGATATGTTCAGGTGAAATTATCAGTTATGTTAACAGCTCCCTACATTTCTGGCAGCACACTGACATTTCTGGGGAACACAATACTAAGCTACTCATGTGCCAGATTAACCTGTACATGCTGAGCATGAACCGACAGTTAAGGGCTGGAAATATGCATAAAATCTACTGACACTCCCTTCATCCACTTTATAGGGTGGCACAGTGGTGCAGTGGTTAACATTGTCACCTCACAGCAAGAGGTTCTTCTCGTTTTTCTTCTCGCTGGGGGCTTCTCTGTGTGGAGTTTGCATGTTCTCCCTGTTTTCATCAAGTGGGTTTCCTCGTCCCTCCCTCCCCCATTCCATCTGAATGCATCTGATGCATTCCCTCTCTCAGGCTCCCGAAAAAAACATCGGACATTCCCACCGTCAAGTCCGGACAATAAAATAAAATAAATAAATATGGGCCTACCAAAGTGTGGGTTAACTAACACTGCTTAATACAACAGTACTATTTCTAAAATGCAACAGTACAACAACATATCAAAGAAAATCACACAGATGCACTCCAGGAATTATACCTTTATTAAAGAATTATTACACCTTTATTTATTGGGTTAAAACACTTTTTTGAAGGCTCTCTCATTTATTTTATATAACAGTACATGCAAATTAATTATTAAAGAATTATTATACCTTTATTTATTGGGTTAAAACACTTTTTTGAAGGCTCTCTCATTTATTTTATATAACAGTACATGCAGAATAATTACTAACCTGCCTGGTGATGCAGCCTTTGCAGCCTATCTTCATGGGCTTGCTGATTCATAGCCCGGACACCTGCAGCTGTGAAGTAAATGCAGTGATAATGAGACATACCTATCCACAGTATAGACAAGAATAGCAATTCTTAAATACTTAATACAATGGCTACTTACTCAGTACTGGGGCATTTGCCATCCCACGGGCCTCCTGGATCCACTAGTCCAGTTGATCCTCCTTGCATTGCTTCAGGTCAGAGTAATGATGCCTGACCTGCTCACCAGTCCGAGGAATGTCAGTGGCTCTGGTGAGATCATGAGCTAGACAGTTCCAGGCTTCCGTTTTGTATAGGGTGCCCTGGTACTAGCCCTGCAAGAGTCTTCCCTCTTGATTGTGGACAAAGAGCCAAACCATTACTTTGGTCTCCTCAATGCCCCAACGTTGCAGTCGAAATCGAGTGCCTTCTCCAACCCTGGTCATGCTGACTGCAGAATGGAGCTACAACCAGTTATGGCAAGTATTCCCACCTGTGGAGCTTAAATATGCCTCATTTCCTGCACTTATTTGTGATTGGCCAGTTTGGAAAAATCTCAGCTGTAAGCACACCTGCCTAGCTGATGTCAGCAATGTTTGATATTCCTTTGATAGATATGTGTCTGTTGAAAGTGCATGGTTATGAAATGCTGTCATGGCTTAGTGGTTATGTACTGTGATTATACTGCACAGTATCCTGAGTTTGAGCCCTGTCACTGTTTTATTTTCCTACTGGCCAGACCTCAATGGTTAAGGTACAGTGAAGGAGGTGTGGCCATGTTTAGCTGACTTTGCTCAACTTTGCCCGACGTTGCTCAGCATTGCTCGATGGTGCCAGACGTTGCGCTGGTTAGCGTGGTGTGCAGCTACGTGCAATTAAATATAAATATGCTCAATACTGGTGAAATGTGCTTAGCAGTGCTTTACATTGCTTAAAATAATTTACTCATGCATCCGTATGCATAACCATTTCACTTTCTTATATATATATATATATATATATATATATATATATATATATACATATATATATAAAATTTGTTCACTACTACATATAACATTTCAATGCTTTTTACAAAACTTTAAATAATACATGTCAGGAAATATTTTTGTATACAGATTTCCAACAGAAAATGAAAAGTGTAGTGGTGGGACTCGAACCGGGAATGCCACCTCTTTGTGTGAAGGCTCTAACCACTACGCTATTGCTATTTTGCTTAATTTGCATATATTTTTCTTATTATCCTCTTTGGTGTCTAAACTGCTAACTGTAGCTAAGCAATGGGTAGACCCGTGCAAACATGCACAAATACAGGCAGCTATATCGGAAATGAAAAAAATATATATTTCTTTTACTTTTTATATTTGTACGGAGTTTACTATATGGGGGAGTTTAGTGTTAGAATGTACACATGTGATCGGACTGGCTCATGTAACTAGACATTTCCCGTGTTTCAAACTTGCAGGGGCATGGATTTTTGGACTGATCAGCAGTCCGACACATCCCCTACACTCGTCCACGCTCCGTGTTCGTTTTAGAGTTGAGGCAGCGCACCCTCATTAATATGCATGGCGCGCTGCGGTCTTACTCTTAGACTGGCTCTTCCATGTAAGACTAATTTAGTCTTACACGGAAGATTAGTGAATCCTGGGGATAATCTTTCATTAAATATTCTAGTGACTTAGCTTTTCCATTTTCAAAGCAATCAGATCATAAAACTAATCAATTCCTTTTTAGTAAATTCATTTTAACATTGTTCTGAGTTTCCATAAATCTAGAGGTGTGTGCAATGGGAAAGCACAAAAAAATTCCATTTTATATTAACAGAGTTTTAAAACATATTTATTAACTTTTAAAACATATTTCTTAACTGTTTTAAGAATTGATTTCATATGTGCAGAGTCCAAAGATAAACATGAATTTCCTTCAAAGATACATTTTATTAACTGGATGAAAGCATTGCTACATATTTCTAATTTATCACATTTGATAAACTTTTAAGAATTTAAAATTTTTAAGAATTAAGTAAAATCTGCTTTTGAATGGTTTTCCATTAACTAGTGTAAGTTGAGTCTATCCAGGGTGTAATACAGTTACAGTCTATCTTTAATATGCATTTTTAAGGTGCCACAGGTCATATTACTGTTACGACTTGTAAGGGAGATATTTTTACATATATAGGTATTGATAAGGAATGGGGAGAAATATCTTCACTACAGAAACATAACCTTCTTAATTATAAAAAAAAAGAAATTAATAACCTGCCTAGGAGCTTCATTTTTACATGGTTTAAATGAAGAATATTCAGTTTAAATTCAATAAGTTTTGGTAGGTTTTTGTAGTTGTTTTCGGGACTGGTGTTTTTATAATATTATCTACAAATTCATTTAATGTCTTACTAATGGATAATATTAACTGGTTAACAAATTCATCCAACTTATAAGCTTTTATTAAATATTCTGGTGACTTAGCTTTTCCATTTTCAAAGCAATCAAATCATAATACTAATCAATTCCTTTTTAGTAAATTAATTTTAACATTGTTCTGAGTTTCCATAAATCTAGAGGTGTGTGCAATGGGAAAACACATTTACATTTAACATAACTAATATGTATAGCTATCCTATTTCAAATATCTGATGCTTGTCCTATGAAAAATGCACTGCAGGTACAAATGCTCAAAGAAATAACTCAATCCTGATTGCAATTTATAAACTGATTAATTTGAAAGGTCCTAGGTGCATTAACGGATTTTAAAATATTTGTATTCATAACAAAAGGACAATAAGTTCACTGTCCAGATGGTTCACACCCTACCTTACCAGAATATTATTCATCCTGATGTAACCTGAAAAATATTGTTTCGTACTCTTCCCTTTTTTGTCACAAAAAGTGTTCCTAAATGGCAATAAATCATGAAAAAGTATCATCCTTCAAAATATGCTATTTGCTTTTTAACTGCAATACCCAAAATACAGATATGTGAACCTTTGGTCATAACAAAATGAATCACAGAGTCTGACCTGTTATTTACTACACAGAGCAAAACGGATACCCTATCAGCACTAAGCAATTCAATCTTTGTATTCTGTATAGCAATACTACAATAAGAACTCAGTGAATTATAGGCTGCCTAAGACTGTTTATTTCCACGACAAATCTTCCTTATTCTTCTCAATTGAGATTTGGGTACATTGAGTATTAAATGTTTGGAGTGACAACTTTGTGCCACCAGTAATGCATTTTTTCTAAGGAGCTTCTTATAAGGGGAGGTAGAAAGTGTACCATCTTAACTTTTTTATAACCTTTTCCTAAAAATTTGCCTCAGTTAAATTCCACATCAAAGTAAATCTTATACCTTAAAACTCGAATTTAAATAGTCTACAAAAGCATTTAAATTATTTAACCCACCATTCTAAATCAAGCAACAGCCATCCAAATATCATTTCCAAGTCCATGTACTTCATGGATCAGAAATCAATTAGCCATGTCAGAAACACAGCCACCACATTTTGATAGGGAACTTGTGATTCACATATGCACTTGGCAGCAGAGATATTGTGAAGAGTTAACAATTTGGTACGTTTTTGGCCACCTGCCCCTGCACACTCTATCAGTGTAAGCTCAAGAAAAGTCACTAGAAGCAGAGTATATATAAAATACAGATTTAGTCAGTAATACACTAACAAAAATGTTAGTTCATATGGCTTCACATGCAAGCAATAATGCCCAACAGGGTATGTATTAATGTGTAATTAATACCCACCCAGTGGTGTTGTAAGGCCCGATGCCACTGGTAGAGGGTGTCTACACCTCTGGAAGGGCATTAATTACACATTAACACACACCCCAGAGGGCATTATTGCACTTAGAGAATGTGTTCTCTGTAAAACCATTGTGTTTTATTTAATTTATGCTTTTTTATTACTATTTGTTTTATATATTTTAAATGTAAAACAGTTCCTCTACCTAATGTTTCAAAAAGTTGCTGTAGTATATGTAGATGGTTTTAGATGAAGCATTTTACATCCTAAATATATCATCTTTAAAAACTCTGTAGATATTCACTTGGTTTTTCAATCCCTTACTGATAAAATGGTTTCTTGCCAGTCATTGGGTATTGAAGTCACTAAATAATGACATACAGCTGACTTTCAGACTTTCTTTCCTTCAGAAAATTCATGTTAACACGAGTCGTATTATTTAACTTAATTTTAATATTTTTAAGTATAACATTTCAAATCTGTTTCTAATTTGGAGTCTTTGTACGCCTTTATTTTAGGCTTTATCCACATTTCTTGAGCTAAAAGGTTGAAAGGTACGCAAACCTCTTATCTGCTGCTGCCAGTGTTCCATCGATCTTACTGTCTCCATCACACAGAATCTGCCCACCCCAGACATATACATGCACCTGTAGTTCAGAAAATGCATGTTAACAGAACTCCTATTATTGCAGCAACTTTTGATCTTTTATACAGGAATATGTTCCTGTTTTGAGCCTCTGTTCCCCCTTTATTTTATGTTTTATTTATTAACTTATCTAAGAGGTGAGAGGTATGTAAACCTCTTGACTGTTGCCAGTGTTGGAGCGCTCTCACTCTTCACTCTCTTTCTCTCACTCACACACACCTCACTTTCATGCACACATTCACACATACAGACAGAAACATACACACACACACACACACACACACACACACACACATACACAGACACAAACACACACGCGTGCGGCATGCACACACACACACACACACACACACACACACACACACACACACACACACACACACACACACACACACACACACACTTTTTTCTGTTATATTTAGATTTTACACTCACTAAATAACAAAAGCACTGCTTAGCAAGTGTAAAATAATGGCTCGATCGTTCTCACTTTCACTCACATGCATGCATATAATCACACACACACAGACATAAATGCACACAAACACACTTTTGTTTTTTCATTTTCTTTTTTGTTAAATATATTTTGCACTTGCTAAACAGCAGAAGTGCTGTTTAGCAGGTGCAAAATAATGGCCACCATTCAGATGTTTCAGTCTGAACTCCATGGCAGCTTGATATGTTGCCATGAAGTGGCCAACTTGTTTTTCAGCAGGCATTACTTGAACAGTAATACCCTGCTGGAGAATGTTTGTTCTCTAATCAGGGTGCTGATATAAAGTTTGCCCATATTCTACTTGCAAAATAATGCAAACAGTACCTTAGTGAATATCTCATAACAGTGTTCTGGCACCACAGACTCTCCAGGATGCAGGCTGTCTTGTAACATAAGTTAAGTCTAAGGCCAAGGCCACAGGCATCTCTCCCAAACCTAACCTGCAGTTCTAAAAGGCAGTATTTCCTCAAGATATACCCCAAAGGTTGCAGTCTACAGATGAACCCCAAATGTGCACTCCTGCTCCGCACATTAAGGTCTTCCTTCATATGTATGTCTTCCTTTAGATGGTCCTCCATGTGAGGAACTTATTTTCAGAGTTTAGCCCTTCAGTCTGCTCCACTGTATATCCTAATTATTGGCAACTAAGACTTGTGATTTAGTTCATTGCTATGAGAATATTCTCATATTCTACTCCTTACAACAACATACTTTCTGAGTTCATTATTAAAAAAACATTGCATTTTCTAGTACCAACATGTTATCTTAAATAATACATATATTCACTCGAGTGCACACACACACACACACACACACACACACACACACACACACACACACACACACACACACACACACACATATGCATATCTATCTATTATAGGCCCTGGAAGCTTTTGAAGACTGGGTGGGGGGGGGGGTGAGAGGAGCACTTGGTGATCTAAAAAGGGCAATTTTTTATAACTATTTACTATCACAATATAGGTTCACTTGGAGGACATTTTAAGCTTAGCCGATTCCCATTTGGTGCTTAAATTAACATTTTCTGACTGGTCTTACTTATCCCATGGATGATAATTGTACATTATCCCTTGTGAGAATAACTGTGATCATACCATAGATAATTTAAAGGGACCCATGTAAGGGATGCAGCATCTAGAAACTGCCTCTATCTATTAGTGGCATGAGGGACAATCTTGGAGTACATTTTCTATTACCCATCCTTAGATCCACGTTGCATTCAAATATGGACGGATGAGCTTTGTTTTATTTTTATGGATAGTCTGTTCTGGAACAGTGGTAGCCTCTGTGATATATATCCATCTCTCCACAACATTCAGTTTAGATACCTGAACTGAGTATTTCTGATGCCATTTGACTTACTGATGTTCATTAGGTCCATCTGTATTAGGTCGGAGGATGCCTTGTATGTCAGACATGTCACCTCTAAGTACTCTGCAGGATACTGAGTATAGTGATAAATCTTTGAGGTGGTCCATGCAAGACCTATTGTTTAGGGCTTGTATCCTTTTAGTAAGGTATCGCTGAAGCTATTCCAATAGCAGCTTTTCCATTTCATATCAGGTTTCTTCTGAAGAAAGAATACCAGGAAGACCTAGTTGAGTTAGCATACGTCCAAATGCAGAAGCTCTAGATATTAAATATTTCAAACTTTACAAATACAGTTTTCTATTACACAGTGCATTCTAGAACTCTGGACACCACATAATGTCAGCAACGTTAATAACATACCGAAAAAGATAGGGTCTAACATATAAAACTCCTCTCTCTAGATCTTCTGTGTACCACATGGCATTCATCACTATAGCTAGCTCTCAGCATTAATGCTACACACACACACACACACACACACACACACACACACACACACACACACACACACACACACACACACACAATCTGGCAACTGACTCATTGAAGCAAGCACTGAGGACCAACATATCACAATGGAGTCCAGATAAAAATTCATGTAAAGATAAGAAGTGTGTGAATCACGGATTTGTTACAGTGGATGATGATACATTCCTTCTCCTAAGTCCAGTATACCACACATGGTTTTGTTCAAAGATGGGCATCAGTACCTGACAGTACCACATCACAAAATTCAGTTAAAAATATAAGTTACAAGTGGTTCACCACTAAAATGGGGCAGCACAGAAATGTACTAAAAATATATCTTTGTTAACCTCTCCCTTGAAACACCTATATATATAAATTATTAAAAAATACATAAAGATAAGAAATCACAGAATTTCTACTTTAGCATTGTTATAGCACAATGTTGATTAAATATTGGCTCTAGTACTATTCCTGGAAAGCCTTAACTCAAATGGAATAAGCCTGTTTACTGTAATGCACAAAAAGCAGAAACAATTCAGACATGCATCAAAAAACAGGTGTAGAAGTTAAAAAACGACATTTTATGTAACGTTTCTAAAAAATCTGTTAACTTTAACATCTTTACACAACAATTGTGCCAAGTCTGCTCATTATCCCAAATAAAAGGAAGTGGCCTCAGATGAAAAACAATCAAAAGCTACTAAAGTACAAAATCTGAAATAACCAATACCAGTTTTATATATGTATTGAAAAAGTCACCCAGCCTGGCTTAAAAAGCAATGCATATGATTTTTACACATCTCAAAATTATTATGCTCAATTACTTCATAGTTTAAGAATGCATTTTTTCACCTCATTAAACTAATTTTTTTAGCCAAAAGGCAATGAGGGAAAAGAAGTCATTATCCTTTACTACACCAATGTCACTTTGGATCATATGGAATGGAAGAGGACAGCACCATCCATCTGAAAGAAAGAGAGTTGTACAGCTCTTCCTCAGAACTTACAACAGCGTAATAACCAGTTTCTTCAGTGCATAAACATAAAATGATGGTGCAATAAAAATCTCATGACAAATTAATACAAGTTGCCAATTGTATCGAAATTCCATTTAAAAATTGGTTATTACAAACTAGGACAAATTACAGTAAACACAAAAACGGTTGGACGTAATACTCATTACAAACACAAACATTGCTAGACACAGCTTATAGTAAACAAACTCTCAAAGTAACTATACTTACAATCAGCTTAATAACAAGCACTGCAAACACGACAAAGTGATGCAAACTTACAACTTAATGCAAAGCTCAATTAAAACAACCCAACCCAACTGCGTCCAGGAACAGGTTATCCACTGTTCAACAAGGAAGTTGTTTTGATTGTAACCGATAATCATATTACATGTCTCCTATACTATGACACATGACAAAAATACGACTCTGAACTTTAATCAGCCTACACAACAAATTTGACTACATACACTTCCTATCATCAATGCAAAACAAATCCCCTTGGAATTATGTGGGGCAGTAACACGCTTGATCCTGACAGATAATCTCAGAACAAATAAACGATATCAAGAAGAGCTGAAGTTAAAGATATCAATCAAGGAAGTGAATAGAGGCATTTCTGTCATGTAGAGATGTGGCTACAGGGAACAACCCGCTACTTCCTAACACAACTTTAGTAAACCAAGCCCAAACTCGGTGCACATAAAATCATAAATGCTCTAGTTTTCTCCAAAGAGGAAGACTTGGCTCCTAGCCCCAAGTGAGATGAAAACTGAGCACTGCTTACCATGGGTGACTTGGACTCTGACAGCAGGCTTAGCGCTAGCAGTAATGAGATTAGGAAATACATTTTCCGTGCCCTTTTGCATTTTAAAATTCACTTTAGTGTGTGACGCATGCATGAGTCCTCCTTAAAGAAAAACAGGTCTTGCAGCTGTAAAAGTAGGGTGGTGCCCCCTCCCCCTCAATCTACGGTTCTGGCACTTTAGCTATCTATCTATGCATCTATCAATACAGAGACAGAGAAAGAGAGAGAGAGAGATGTATAAGGATAGATTATTAGTTCATAGTTCATATTATGCTGCAAGCAGTTAGACCACTCATATTGCAGACTGATTCTGCCCTGGACTATACTTGCTATTTTCCATGTAATTATACAATTTTTCCATAAGTGCTAGCAATGAAGTTACTTCATTGGGTATTTTGTTCTATAGTTTTGGAATTACTTAAATTATATAAGATTCCCTTTTAATAGTTTTATGCCTATGTATTTTAAAGCATGGCCCTCTGCTCTGTATCTTGTACTTCAACATTGACAGATCAATTTAAGGTTTAATTCCTGCCATAAAACAAAATTGTTTACTGCCTTGCAAGCTAAACATAGCTTACTTCTAACTTATCTATATAAAATAGTGTAGAAGTAAGACAGAACTTTGATCTCACTGATTCTCTTTATATACCATCTCTGCACGCCTACTAATGTTTTGTTCTCTCCTTTAATGAGTGAGCATGTCCTCAAGCTGTACTTAACAATAGGTATTACTGCAGAAACATACAAGGTCTTCAGAAGAACTGGTTGTCTCAGTACAACACTATTATACATTAGACTCATTTGTCCTAATGCTTTTGCTTTTATCATCAGTACATGTTGGGTCAGATTCTGTAACGCTCATAGAACCCAACACATTACGCCAAACTTAGCATGAAACTTGCGGATAACCTTGTAATATGCTGATATTTGACAAGAAACTCAGAATACCTCAGTGCACAATGGAGTACCACAGTTCTAACAGTGCACTATAGAAATGCACACATAATCTGTAATAACATTGTACATTACGAGACAAATGGAAAGATATCACAGATCAAGAATCTTGGTAGTTGTTTAGAAAGATAACAAAATCTGTAAAGTAACTTTACAAACAATTATGGAATGTTACTGATGCTGTAGTGGTAACACACACATACACACACACACACACACACACACACACACACACACACACACGCACACACACACGCACACACACACACACACGCACACACACACACACACACACACACACACACACACACACACACACACACACACACACACACACTAAAAATGCAAATTATCCCAAACTAATCAGCATGGCAATTGTAACAGAAATTTGCAGAAATGTATTAGACAATCATGGATATGTCTGTATGCCATCCACTAACTTACAATATGTGCTCCAAAGTTGCAAGGCTATTTGTAATACATATATATTGACATCACTCATTACATTAAAATCAGAGACAGCTATGGATATGTATATAATGCAAGTATCAAAAACACACACACACACACACACACACACACACACACACACACACACACACACACACACACATATATATATATATATTGATTTGAATTTACAGGTTCCAATGGAATACATAAATTTCCTAAAAAATAATTAAATAAATACATTAAAGATGAAGGGCGTTCACGGCACTTTGCCATAGCTAACAGTTGCTAACACTGGGTTTTGGACCTGTGCGGGGAACACAAGTAATGCACAACCCCAAGGAAAGTGGGTGATATAAAAGAAGATGTTGGGTATGGGTGAAGAAGAGGGACAAACTAGAGGAATGTTGGAAGAGGTAAATCTGAAAGAAAGTCAGAGGGGCATGGGCAATGAATTTTGGTAGGAATAGGACCCATTTTTTATTTTTTTAAAGAATGGCAGGAAAGGTAAACACAGGCAGACAGGAGGTGAAGGTAAGCACAGCAGGTATACCCACAGAACAAACAGCACAACACAAGATGGACAAAGGTTTGAAAAAAAACAGCATGGACAGGTGAGTTACACAGACAGCGCACTGCACAACACTGGCAATGGAAAGTTGACAAACAGGGTGGGGATGCCATGGTGAAATGCAGAAGAAAAAAATCTACCTATGCACTATCACATTAACACATGTGGCATAATGTGTGACAGTCATACCTGGATGTGACCAATGGTGCATACGTGTTCCAGGAAAATAAAGTAGGATCACAGTTCACATTGGATAACTATACATATATCCAATTAGACAATCAGCAGTGCAGGTGTTAGCCAAACCACATCACAGATGAGCAAACACAGAACAAGCAATAGTACATATCTCCAGAGACATAAACAAACCTACAACCATGCATGTGAAAGGCAAACAACCAAGCACAGTGCTAAACATAAGTACTGCAGAAAATCATCCAAGGCTGCTATATATACGAGTAGGTATACACAACCAAATGTGTGTTTGTTACAAACATATGATATGTCAAAGGCAACACATAGGTGTATATGTGTATGTATGCATGGCAGTGGCATAAATGGAATGTATATGAAATCAAGGTCAATGTACATACACCAATGACATTTAATAATATGTTAACAAATCTAACAGGACAGGATATTGAATATAGTAGGTTGTGTACATGGATGTGAAAAAAATGCACATCAGCCTTGTCCCACCATATTTGATATGGCAAACACACAAGTAGACTGAGAACAAGGATGTATTGCAAGCATTAGTCTGCAGCTTGTGTGTACATGTCCCACATTGTAAAATGCCCATATGTTTGGCACATGTTTACTCTCTCAAATTAATAACTGCAATGAACCATAGTTTGGACAAAGGCAAATAGACCTGCAATAAGAACTAGGGACAGACTAAAGTGGTAGGGAGGTGGAACACCTGGGCCACATCATGGTAAAACAGAACATGGTAAGGTGACACAATGCAAATGCTGGTGTAAAGCACACCTGATGCTGTAAGGACACACACACATCCATTTAAACAAATGGAATATGTATGCCGAATGGTCAGATGGACTGCTGATATAAACAAACTGTTCATGTATAAAACACACATACACAGTAATGTCCAATCATGTCATATCAACATGCATAGGTAAGCAAGTTAAAAGTTTCAATCACATACACATATATTGTCATGCAAATTTCAAATAAAGAAATGCATGTATATGTCAATCACACTGCTCATTACAGAGCAGAGGACATCTGTGTGATCATCAGTACATGAGATTTGCAGTACATCACTGAGTGCTCACTTGTCAAAGCTACATATCTATGGCAAGTCTATATCACTTAATCAAACTCTTATTTAAGTGAATACCTTTTCATCAAACCCTTTTAATTGAACATCCTGTTTGCCAAAGACTTTAATTGCTGAAGTTAATTTTTTCAAATTATTTTTGTTGGCCAACACCCAGAACATAATATTTGCAGTAGTAAGTCCCGCCTAAACTCGCCCACCATTCAACCATTGGTGATAATTAATTAATATTATACCAATGGATGTATGAATATTCATAATCTATTCCTAGTTTATCCTTTTCATCAATGTATTGTGATTTCGGAGATGGTTTATTTAACTTGCAGGGGGTGGGGGAAGAGCAGAGGGGCACAGGCTCCCTGCAAAAGTGAAGGAGAAAAAGTGGTTGCAATTTTTAACTTTTTAATTACTGAGGCTATGGCCACTTCTGAGCAGATCAGTCTGCCACGTTGTATAGTAATACAATTTGTAGAAAATGTTAATATTAAAAGTAGCAGTAGTGTTTCTTTTTATTTTTAAGTATTTTTTTAAATATTAAATTTTAAATGTTAAAATAATGTTAAAGTATTCCCATTTTCTGGAGTCTTGTAGTGATGTCACAGTTAAGTTTGTTAGGTGGCCAACTAAAATAGTTCAATAAGTAAAGTCTTCGGCAAATAGGACATTTGATTAAAAGGGTTTAATGAAAAGGTATTTGCTTAAATAAGAGTTTGATTAAGTGATATAGACCCATCTGTGTTAATATGTATCTGACTATGTGCACACATATGTACAATCACTATGTATACAACTATATATGGAAGGTGCATACCAATGTCACTACCTCATGGGTGTGGAAATGCTACATACAACAAACGCGTTGAACTGTGAAAAACTGTGTAATCTGTAACATTGTGTTCATATTAATGTTACTTTGCTCTTTGATGCAGTCAGATAAGGAGGACTACACATACACTGGATATTATTTATTTATTTATTTATTATTTATTGACATTTGTTGACCGGGAAAGTCCACTGAGTCAGAAACGCATTTTTAGTAGAGCCCTGGGGAGAAAAGCTCCACAGGAAATCAAATATTGTACAGAACAAATACAAAGTGAAAGAGATATACATACATTAGCATTGGGTGGGGAGTAATGGTATATAGTTAATACATAATTATCAGGCTGTATGGATACATAATAACATACTTTCAATCACAAGAAAGCAATCATAATCATTAGTAAATTGCACATATCGTAGGTAGGAGAAACAGTCATACAGAGGAGGAAGAGAATAATATAACAGAGGGTTAAAGAGTAGGATCTGAGTAGTTACGTGTGTGAAGTTAAGGGGGCTTACACTGTATTTCACAGGTACAGCTGTGATAGTGTAAATAGTGGGGTTTTAGTGCAGCTTTAAAGGCTATTATGGAGTCAAGTTGAGTAATGTATGAGGGGAAGCTATTCCATAGTTTGGCAATGTTGTAGGAATGTAGGCATTGTCCTGCTCTTTTGTTGGGTTTAGCTACATTTAAAAGTGTCTTTTCTAAAGACTGGAGGGTTATAGTTGGGGTGATGTGTGTAAGATAGAATGGAGTGCAGGACAGCTATCATGTTTGACAGGAGTTTTTTATAAAACTGATATTTTAATTTTATATTTTAATTTTATTTTTATTTTAAAGCTTTGTATTCCTTTAAGCCCTTCATTAGTTAATTGAGAGATGCATCGTATAAATATGGGTGTGTTATTAGTTCTTGTATACAGCTGAAGAAGCCAGTTGTGAACGCGCTTGTGTGTGATCTGTGAATAAAGCTTTTTGGAAGAAACCTGCAGCCTGCCTCTGTTCATCTATATCGTATGTTTGAAAATTAGCTTATGAACAAGTTTTAACTGAGTATAATAGAGATAGTGGTGAAATTCAAGCCAGGACAGGTTTGCGATAGCTTTGCAGTGGTGTGAGCAGTTGGGCATATTTAAAGCAAATTTTGCTATCTTGTAGTAGCAATATTTCAGCTTATTACTGAGGGATGTATGGAGGTTGATGAAAATGGGGCTTCCATAAAACAGGGATGGGATAAGCAAAGTGTTTGCTAGTTTACCTTAGTTTGTTTATCTAGGTAGAGTTTATGTCAGTATAGTTTGCCAAGTCTGAAAAGCATTTTCTTTACTGTATTGAGAACGTGTTGTTCAAAAGAGAGTTTATCAATAGTGATTCCTATAAGTTTTGCAGATAGCACCTGTTCTATTTCTGTATTGTTAAGTGAAAAAATCTTGAATTCTGCAGCTGGAGGTTTTGATGAAAATAGTAACAATTTAGTTTTTTGGGGGTTCAGCATTAATTGAGCATTATTTAGCCAGATTTCTATGGATGTGACTGCATCTTGGGTCATCTTCTGGAGGTTGGCGAAATTGTCAGAGGATGAGATGAGAGATGAGTCATCCACATATTGAATTAATATGCTTTGTTGGGAGGCTTTATTAAGATCATTAATGAATATATTAAAGACTAGTGGTCCTAAAATGGACCTTTGTGGGACTTCTGTGTTATTTGCCAGATACTCCAATTATTGGTATTGCCATCTAACTGATTGTTGTCTGTCATTTAGGTAGGAGGAAAACCTGGTTAATGCGCTTGGAGAGCATCCAAGTTTTTCTAAATATTGTGATAATTTAGGGTGTGATACTGCGTCGAAAGCATTTGATAAGCCTAGCAGGAGTACTGAAGTTTATAGGCCGGCATCAAGAGCCTTATTCACAGTATCAGTGAAGGAGAGTAAAGCTGTGGTTGTGCTATGTCCAGGGCGGAATCCATGTTGAGTGGGGGCTAGGAGATTGTTGTTAATGAGGTGATTTAGTAGTTGTGATTGTATGCATTTTTCTAGGATTTTTGATAGTGGGGAGAGAATGGAGATTGGTCAGTAATTTGCGAGATCATGTGCATTACCACCTTTGTGTAGTGGAGTTATAATAGACTTTTTCCACAGTTGGGTGACATAAGATTCAGAGACTGAATGATTAATAAGAATGCTTACAGGGTAAGCTATAGCTTTGGCAGCAGGTTGTAAGTATTCAGGTGGTAAGTTATCAGCAGATAGTGAGCAGGGATTTTGTTTGGTTAGCAATTTTAGAATTAGGGATTCAGGTACTGGTTGGAGTGAGAAAGGAGGATTAGGTGGGCTATAGTTAGAGGAAACCATAGTGTGTATAGAGGTAGATATGGGGTCTATTTGTGTGGTATTTTGGGAGTTAGGGTTGCTTTTTGTAGATGAATCCTTGACTAGTTTTTGAATGGTATCAATGAAATGGGTGTTAAATATTTGTGCTATCTGGTGAGGGTCTTTGTCAAGAGAGGGTGATGGATTTTGAATGTTAAAAGGGTTAAGCAGGGAGGATACAGATTTCCAGGATTTTTTTGAATTATTACTTTGGGAGCATAGCTGTGAGGAGAAATAGGTTTACTTACCAGTTATGATAAGTTTTTTTTTTTTGCAGTATTTCGAAGTTGTTTATAATTTTCTTCATTTGCTTAAGTTCTACTTTTTTTCCAAATTATCCAGGCTTTGTCTCTAGACAGGAGGGTTTGTTTAGCTTGTTTTGTTAGCCAGGGGGCAAGGTTAGGTTTTGTTCATTTTGTAAAAAGAGGTGCTAAGCTATTTAATGTGCTAAGAAAGACATTACTGAAATAATCTACAGCATCATCTAGAAGTAGTGTCTTTATTGGGGTCCAGTTTTGAGCTTGTAGGGTATTGATAAATATGTTTTGATCAAAGTGGGCAAGGTTTCTGGTAGAGTTGGATGTGTGAGGGTAGGGAATTTGTATTTGGGTTCTATTGGTGTAAGCACATAGGTGATAACTTGAAGTGTTTGAGAGGATGCCAGTATTGGAGTAGTAGTGGGGGTGAGATACTAGAATCCAATCTAATGTAGATTATGCTCGGGTATTTAAAGCAGGTGTAGGCTCTGTGATAAGTTATGTGAAACTTTGGAGGTTAATGCTGGTAGCAGGAGCTTTGGAGGTTAGGATATACCTGTATCTGATCCCACATGACATCAGTATTGCCAAACCATGACACAACACCACATCCTGACAGTGGGATATCATGACAACTGTCATCCAAAATCAAGAGGAATGATATGTTTCACATACCTGGTATGCAAAACAGGCATCCAAGGTATATGACTCTGCTAATGTTGGACTTTGGATAACATATTTTGTCTGTCAGTTATCCAAGTAAGACAAATATTTACAGGCTGACTACTGCAGCACTAGCAACAGGTTAACTGCCTCAATGCATAGACAGTGGACATTGTAATGTCTTAATGTGTGTCATGCACACATTGAAACCACAGTAAATATCACACAATAATAATACATAACCATGACATATACATGGTATGCATGCACAAGTGTGCATATACAGCCCGATTGATTATGTCACTCACCATTTTGGCAGCAGAACACAAGTGGAACACACAGACAATACCTACCGACTGGAGGGATCAGGGTGATGTGGATCATACTCCTGAATGATCTCACGACTTATGATCCTGAATGAATCCTAAATAGCCCATGTCATCTCATTGAAGATGGTCCCAGTCATGCCCCTCACATGTGTATGGAGCACATCAGTAATTACCTCCCTGATCTCCTCCTAAAAATCATCTCTGTCATGGCCATGAGGACATCTCCTCTGGGATGCAGGCAGGATAACTCAATCAGGGGCAGGTCTAGGCTCCTTGTTGTCATCATCATTGTCACCATCTTCTTCAAATGATTTGGACAGTGGCCTTGCACATGTACATTGACATCTTCAGATTGGTGAATGCTCTTGGGTACCATGCTCTGTAAAGATTAATTGCAAAACAAAAGAAAACAATGTCTATCATGCAGAGCAATCCCATAAAAACAGAGCACAGCACAATATTGTTATGATGACAATTTACACAGGGGCTGAGATGCTGCCATTATGGACAGAGTTACCCATGGCCCAATATGTCATACTCATTAAAAGGGCAACAGTATTCTTTTCTGGTCAATTCTATATGCTTAGACACATACACACATGTGTGTAGCATTGTAAAAATGTATAAATGGTCAACAAACATATTTTACTGCATTCAGTGATGTATAAGAATGGACATAATATGTCACTGTATAAATGATAAGAAAGATATCGGAGACTATTGTGGACAAAAGGCACAACTTATGACAACCTTCTGAGACAGGCAACATGCTATTTGGCTGAATATACATCAATATAATGAGTACAACACTAAAAACATTGTGATATGTTCAATCAAAACAACAGGACGCATATCATAATGTAATATATCTGTTAATAGTAGTTTTGCATGTGTACAACTGCATGCACTCTCTTCCAAAACAATCATTAATCAGATGCCTTACAAATCAGATATTTTGCAACATGTTTGCTGACTATGACCACCTGCTATCAAATGGGTACCTGCTCAAGTGTCAGTCAACCAAGGCTATAGCAGTGCTTTTTTCAAAAAAAAAAAAAGTGGTCATAGACAGAAACAATACCAATGCTGACCTGCAGGCTGTGCTCATTATGAACTGCTGCTATTAAATGGGTCCTTGCACAAGCACGTTGTGTGAGGCAGGTGCAATACCAAAGTTGAGCTGAAGGTCATACTCCAAAATTTGCAAACAGCTGTGCTGACACTGTCACCACAGATGCCCATTCACTCTATGAAGAGGCAGGCTATCCACATCAGATCAAATGTACAACTGAACCAAACCATGCATCATAAGCAATAGTCACAACAGTTACACCTGTATATAAACCATTCACTTTGTAACCTGTGTGTATCAGATACACACAACAAACCATTATTTATATTGTGGATGTATTTATAAAAATGGTCTATATCATGAAATTAAACTTCCAAAATGTCGAACACCATAACTTCGAACTTGGAAGATCGAATTCGGATAACATCGACACTTCAAAACAACAAATTTTTTCCCTGGGAAAAAATTTGTTATTCCGAAAAAGACACACATAACACAATCACACCAAACACCTTCAAAACCTACACTAAACCTAACATACACCACTATCTATGCACTATCCTTAACCCTGCCCTAACCCTAAAGTCCGTCACTATCATACACTTACCTGACCCGTGCCCTAACCCTAAAGTCCATCACTACCACACACTTGCCTGACCCGCCCCCTAACCCTAAAGTCCGTCACTACCGCACACTTACCTGACCCGCGCCCTAACCCTAAAATCCTTCACTATCGCACATTTACCTGATCCGTGCCCTAACCCTAAAGTCCATCACTACCTGTTCGTACACTTACCTTGACCCGGTCCGAAAATGCCGAAGCCGCAGAAACGGCCAACTGAATTATTTCCCTGGGAAAGAATTCAGGTTTCCGCGGCTTCGACATTCCCAACTTTCGAACTACCAAGTTTGACCTTCTGGTATTCGGCATTCACAACATTCAATTTCGTGATATAGACCCTTATAAAAATGTGTGCTGACAAAATGGATCAGAAATATAAAATTCATCAACATTATAAGTTTTATACACAGTTATAATGCAGCTACCATTTGCCTGTGTATACCTTACTGATGCATGATGGATATTCTTGCATTCTAATCAATAAACATGTATTTTTGAAAATTACAGGCCCAAAGACAGTGGACTATACATCTCAGTTCATAATATACATGAAATATTCAACATACCGCTCTCCTTCCACTGCCTTTCAAGCCTGTACATCCACTTGATGCACATCACTCTGTTTTGACTACGGTCATCATCATCTGAAATAAAAAAGAAAATATTTAAAAATCTAAAATAGCAAGGATAAACATTTCATAGCACACTTTGTAGACTGTTATTCTGAAGAACCTTAGTTTAGCATGATACTTGGTTAACATTATTACGTTCAGGTGTTAAGAACTTTGAGCACAGATTAGAAGACATGATATTCAAGCCTGCAGACACAACCTTCATCCAAACTCTAAACTTGAGACTTATCTGCCTACCTAACACATCTTAATTGTAAAAAACATGTTTTGCAGGCATTGAAAAGAGTTGATGTTATGACATCATCCTGATGGGGGATGGTATACTAAGAATGATCTTGGCTAAGGATTGCAAACAATGAGCATGTGCTGCTCATGTAGCTAAACTGCTTTCAAACTACATTCATGTTATCCCTGTGTTCGGAGAAATTAACAGAAATTGGGATAATCCATTCCTCATAAAGTGTAACAGTGTATTGTAACATCCAGCTTGTGTGAACAGAACCATACATGTTGCTGTACCTTGTGGACACAGAAGGGTATTTGTGGGGATCATTATTCCTAAAATTGCACATCACTAGTTAAAGACATACATCTTCCCTGCCTTTCACTGCAGCTGTTTAGTGGGCCCATCACAGTCCCTCAAAATTACAGTTTTGAGTCTGCTGTACAATCGGCTTTGTATTTAATGACAAAGCAGTACTTCACAGCATTGTAAACAGAATACAGTATTAACCTAATACATTCCTTAGACACATAGCAGGATTTATCGAGATGTATTGGCACCACTGTTAAATAGCTGAGGTTAATGAAATGTTATGGATTGCATATACATCAGTAGTAATTTCATGAATAACTGTGTTATTTGCAACAACTTTCAAATTGTATGGGCTTGGTTCTAAACTTGTCATTATTCTTGCACTTAAATGGTATGGATGCATCAGTACATCTATCCAAAAAGGTAACACATTTCAGAGGAGTGGGTAGCTGTCTTCATTATAAGGTTGTCACTGGTGTGTGACAGTATAACCTCTCCACATTTTAAGTAGTCCTGGAATACATCACAGCATTTTAATAGTTTTGGCTACAAATTTGTGCCTAGTAGATGATTTCTGTAGTCATTCATACCTCAAGTTCCTGTTTCATAGGGTGGCACAGTGGTGCAGCAGATAGCGTTGTCACCTCACAGCAAGAGGTTCCCTGGTTTGATCCTCAGTTGTGGTACCTTCTGTGCATAGTCTATGTGTCCTCCCTGTGTTCGAGTGGGTTTCTTCCAACATTCCACAGACATGCAGTAGGCGGATTGGGCACTCTAAATTAGCCATAACTGTGAGTCTGCATGCAAATGTGTGATGTGGAAGAACTATCACAGCAGGGCCAGCCACTAGGCAGTGTAAACCTTGGCTCTAGATGAGTGTCACTGCTGAAGTGACACCCCAACTCCATGTGCAAAAAATATGGGAAAAGGAGTTGTGGATGGATGGATCAATAAGTGTAAAATGCTTTGCAAAAAGAATGCAATGGGTGAGAGGCATGGCAAAGATGCCAGTCTGATAGCAGCAGAAATCCATAGTTCTGCTTAGATTTTAATACCCTGACAGGAAATATACTTTAATTTTTAGAAAATCTAACTAAAAGTATACTAAAAGTTAGATTAACGTATACTTTTATTATTTTCTAAAATAATAATACATAGTCAAGAGAATTTTAAATTATTCCTGTCAAGAAGTTTTCTACTGGAGATCTCAAGATGAGCAACTCAAAGAACCCACACCAGGAGAGTGCAGTGAAGAAAGAACTACATCTTACAATAACAAACATCCAAGAACTGTCACTAAAAACATGAGCAACGTGAAGAACCCACACCAGGAGAGTGCAGTGAAGAAAGAACTACATCTTATAATAACAAACATCCAAGAACTGTCACTAAAAACATGAGCAACGTGAAGAACCCACACCAGGAGAGTGCAGTGAAGAAAGAACTTCATCTTACAATAACAAACATCCAAGAACTGTCACTAAAAACATGAGCAACGTGAAGAACCCACACCAGGAGAGTGCAGTGAAGAAAGAACTACATCTTATAATAACAAACATCCAAGAACTGTCACTAAAAACATGAGCAACGTGAAGAACCCACACCAGGAGAGTGCAGTGAAGAAAGAACTACATCTTATAATAACAAACATCCAGGAACTGTCACTAAAAACATGAGCAACGTGAAGAACCCACACCAGGAGAGTGCAGTGAAGAAAGAACTACATCTTATAATAACAAACATCCAGGAACTGTCACTAAAAACATGAGCAACGTGAAGAACCCACACCAGGAGAGTGCAGTGAAGAAAGAACTACATCTTATAATAACAAACATCCAAGAACTGTCACTAAAAACATGAGCAACGTGAAGAACCCACACCAGGAGAGTGCAGTGAAGAAAGAACTACATCTTATAATAACAAACATCCAAGAACTGTCATTAAAAACATGAGCAACGTGAAGAACCCACACCAGGAGAGTGCAGTGAAGAAAGAACTACATCTTACAATAACAAACATCCAAGAACTGTCACTAAAAACATGAGCAACGTGAAGAACCCACACCAGGAGAGTGCAGTGAAGAAAGAACTACATCTTGTAATAACAAACATCCAAGAACTGTCATTAAAAATGGACAAATTCAAAAACAAAATGGATTTTATCAAACAAGACTGCAGTAAATAACTGGAACTTCTAAATGGAATAGTAAAAAAACAATCTGAGCAGATTCTTGCTTTAGAGGAAACAACTGACCTAGATACTAGAATGACAGAAAATGAACATCAAAGTGAATTTCTTTTGAAACAAAACACCAGGCTGATTGAGAAACTGGAAGACCTTGAAAGTAGATCAAGGAGGAATAACATAAGAATATATGGAATTCCTGAGAAAGAAGAGGGTGCTAACATGAATCAGTTCCTCAATAACTGGATTTCATCAGCATTAAACATGCCTGCATCCCTCTCTTTTGGAATTGAGAGGGCTCATCAGTCCCTGGCAAATCCAGCTTCATCTCTGAGTTCATCTAACATAAGGTCTATTACAGATAGATTTCTTTCCTCGCAAGACAAGGACTTAGAGCTGAAATCAGCTTGGACTAATTCTCCTATCAAGATGGGTGAAAAAGTTATTCATTTTGACAATGACTACACCTCTACAGTCATAGCCAGAAGAAAGGAGTGCATTCTTCTAATTTAAGTCCTTGAAAAAAGACAATATTAAAGCTCAAATTCTTTTTCCTGCAAGAATAAAAATCACCTTGCCATAAGGAGTGAAGCTCTTTGATCCCCTACAAGAAGCAGTAGAATTTATCCAAAAGAAGAAAATACTGTCAGACGTAGAAGAAATTTAATGGTCATTCCAGAGTTTGAAGAGAAAGGCAACAAAAAATGGATGGTCTCTGAAGGAAGGAGGAAACAAAACTAAGAAACTAAAGGGCAAATTAATAAATTCCTTCTAATTTTAAATGCGTTGTTTTATGAATCATAATATATTTGAGTCTGGAAAGTCTCTATGCTGTAAGTTAATATGAATCATTTTTATTATTAACTTTCTCTTTTCCTTTCTATATCTACTTATTCTAATTACATATAGTACTAAGTATTTAAATAACTCTCTCTCTCTCTCTCGCTTCTTTCTTCCTATTCTTTTTTGTTACAGATGTTCCTTTTCTCTCTTTTCCCCATTATAAGTACTTTACATATTTTTCCCTTTTAAATAAGTACAAATGATGCATGTCTTCTAATTCTTCAGTAATTGTATAATTTGACTTAATACCAAAGTGCATTTTTTCTAGTGGGTCAGTGGTGGGGTAACAAGGTGTTTTTGATTAGTGTTTCTAACTATATGTTTTAGACTCTTTGTTTAGATGCATTTAAACATTAATACAGTGCATTAATGGTATTTTATAGATAGCTAAATATAAGTTTTATATATATATATATATATATATATATATATATATATATATATCTTTTTTTCTCTCTCTGGCCTGGTTAACTGGTGGGTAAATAATTGAAATGTTATAATATGATTTCTGATGTGCAGCAGCTGTTGTTACTTCTAAATCGCTGTTTTATATGAAAGGGTTAATTTTTTTCATGATGACGTTTTGTGAGGAAACTGGTGGTCTGTGTGACTGTTCTCATTGTGGAGATTCATGACATGCACTGACAAGGCAGCTTGAACATTTTTTATTGCTTTCTGTAAACTCTAAAAGCTTCAAGGTTTGAATTTCCCTCAGAAAATGCTTTTTTCTTCACTAGAGACAATTTTTGCTGTGTATAAGCCTGTTTAGATGCTTTTTAACAAGTTTATGAAGCTGCAGCTTGAGGAAACAACAGTGATGACATCATTTGACCTTCTGAATGTGTTAAATGGTTGTACTTAGAATTCTTTTCTCTTGAAATTCTGTTATTCTTCAGTACTTTAGTTAGTTCTGATAAAAGTGTTTAACTCCTTTGAAAATGCCTATGTTCTCTTATAGATGCATACATTCTGCAGATTTAATGACACTATTAGTAACTAAATGACATTAAATGAACTAGGAACTGCATTAGAAAGTTCATTATGCATATTAACATCAGATTTATGTTATATAACTAAACTTTTAGTAACTAAACAGAGGGTTGTGAGGCTCCCTTTTTTTTTCTCTCTCTCCCCCCTTCCTGATGAAAGATTTCAACATAGATATTGTTACTACATATGAGCAATATGTGGATAACTGCAAAATATAATAGTTATGTTGTAATAAGTGCTCTCTCTCTCTCTCTCTCTCTCTCTATATATATATATATATATATATATATTCAACAGATCCTTACATGAAAAATGTTAGATAGACAACTGATAAAATGGTTAAATCATCTGATGTTTCTTAAAAAGTCTTGGAAATATTGACAATATTCTTAACCTTCAGCTTCTAATGTTTATACATACTTTGATCTGATGTGTGTTTCTGGCATATCTACATATTAGAGGTGCTATTATCATATGTGACATATTCATATAGCTTTAGATATATTGGACACTCTCATTCTAATGTATATTTCATGGATTCAAATTTCTTTAGTTGCTTTCATATTGCTTTTCTTTTTTGTTTTTATACTATATTCTAAGCAGAGATTGATAATTTGTGTCTTTTGGAAACTGGAAAGGCTGCAGAAATACCTCACTAAAAGAATCACAGGCCTAAACAAGATGCCCTATGCTGACTGCCTTAAAAAACACCAGCTATACTCTGTCGCATATCATCTACTCTGAGGCAATCTCTGCTTAACATAAAGGCCATGCCAAACCCAGAGCTGTTGGACATGCCACACTTAAAGAAATCCCAATCCCTTAGAGCCACACGCTCCAGGCATCTAAACCTTGTCATCACAATAAATAAAACATGCTGGAGGGATATGTTCCTGACCCAGAGGCTCCCCAGACTCTGGAATAGACTGCCCATACATGTCAAGCAGAGTGCCTCTTTGGGCCTCTTCAAAAGGAATCTTGACGATTGGATGGGAGAAAGGAAATTCACCCCAGGGATCACGTCAGTCACCCTGCTAGACAGGGGTCCAGGGGAGTAAATAGTGTGGGAAGAAATAGCCAGGGAATGGTTATGGCTAGGCTTGTATAGGCCCTAGGGCTGATAGCCTAGTACCAACCTATGAACCTAAAATCAGATCATGTCTGTCCTCACCACTAGAAATCCTCAAGGAAACTAGACAAGGTTGTCCTTTGTCGCCATTATTTTTTGCTCTTTCAATAAAATCTTTTGCTACATATATCAGAAACAAGCTAAATATAAAAGGCTTTCAAATTAATGACTTTTGTCTTAAGATACAATTATTTGCTGATGATATGTTGTTAATGTCATGTGATAGTGATGGTTCTTTGCATGATGTTATAAATAACTTAAGCAAGTCTTGAAAGAATTTCAGGGCTTTAATTTAATCATAATAAATCCAAAACATTACTAATTAACAAAAAGATCAACAAAAACCCAAGAGGGAATAGTCTGTTTAATTGGAAGAATGCTCTGTTAGTATATTTGAGTGTCAGTATAAAGAGAACATGGAAAGAGTCTGTTAAACTAAACTACAATAATTTAATAACCACCATTAGTGAACTAATCAAAAGATGGAATAAAATGTTCTTTACAATGGAGGATAGGCTCTCTTTAATTAAAATGATAATTTTACCTAAATTTTGTTTTATATACAGTCATTGATACTACCCTCTCCCAAAATATATTTAAAAAAATTAGATTCCATGCTACTTAAATTGTTATGGTTCCCCTTAAAACTTAGGATTGCATATAAATGGTACATTAGAGCTTGGAACAGTAATGGGATAGCATTCCCTAGCTTAGATCTTTATTCCAAATCAGTTATAATTAATGTAATATTACATTGGATCACACCTACCTATATATCTGGCTAGAAAACAATAGATGAGATTCATATAACTGATGTCAGAACTATAGAAAATCAATTTAAGGAACAATATGGAATAAGTAGAATTCATTTTCTTTTACGTGAAATTTGTTTATTTAGTAAGAAGTTTGATCATTTTTCTTATGGCATTAATCAAATATTTAATAACTTTAAAAATATAGTTGGTTGTAATTACAACTTTAAACAATTTTTATTTCTTATATTCCCTTTAGCATACTCCCCTGATTGCCTAGATTCTTTCAACATCAATGCGATGCAAAATTAAAGGAAAATAACTTGATATTCTGGCATCAGTTAATTGAAAATAAGAGTATTAAACCACTAAACTCTCTTTTATATAGTTTTGATAGTAGTCAAGACAGTTGGTTGTTTATACACTCATTACGGCAGTTTATAGAAA